>NC_081544.1:21936516-22025629 GCF_901000735.1 Corylus avellana
TTGTTATAAATACTATTTTATATGTTTGCAGATATATTGGTCAATATAAGCATCCACCATGGTGGGACAATGTAATATACCCAATTTAAGTACATTGGTGGTGACGTCCATGAAGTAAAAGGGTATGACATTGTCACATTGACCACTTGAGTTTGTGGAAAGTAAAAGAGCTGGTACGCGACTTAGGGTACATGAATGAAGTTGGATGCTGGTATAACATAAGTGACAATCATGAACACGTGCTACCTTTGAGAAGTGATGGAGATTTAGTAGACTTTATAAATATAATAGAGACTTACACCTCGGAAGAAGTTCATTTATATGTTTAGCATATGATGGATGATGTTGTAGCCATAGATGAGTATTTCTTTCTTCGAGCTCCTAAACGACATGCTGGAGAAGGGGGGGGGGTGGATCATGTGCATGAGGGAGATGGTGGGCCAATAAGAGATGGCGGGGAGGTGTTACATGGAGGAGATGACACACTTGAAGGTGAACATGTGAGGGGAGATGGAGGAGATGGTGGGGAGGTGATGCATGGAGAAGATGGCACGCTTGAAGGTGCTGCAAGAATATCTAAAAGCCCATGGGACAAGATGAGGGATGCCCGTAGTGTTACTCCAAGCAAGTGAAGGACCTCCACTGACTGTGCAACTCCAAGCAAGCAAGCGAAGGACCTCCACAAGAGGAAGTACACTTGATTATATTCTTTTAAGTTTATTGGTGTTTAGTTTATTTGTTATTATTATTATTATTATTTTAAGACAAGTATATCTTTGCATATACTAGAACAACAAATAGCATTATATATAGGCAAAAAAAGTGTGCTTTTTTTTTTTTTTTTTGGGTTTTAGTAGTAGTAGTTACTGCACATAAAAAATATGTGATGCCCTACCAATCTTGATGGGGCGATGATTATTGTTGTTGTTGTTGTTGTTGTTACTCAATTGTGAATTGTGGTGGTTGTTGCTCATTTTTTTTCTTTTCTTTTTTTCAATAAGAAGAAGACGTAGAAAAACACCGATGCTCAACCTGTTTTTCAAGATATAGAAGAGGACAACGTTAATGTTGGTATGGACACCATGCCCAAAACAAGTAAAAAAAAATGCTCATGGTAGGCCATGGAAGACCAAAGTGGCTGAGGCTGATGATGAAGTTATCAAGTCTCTGTTGAGTGACTTCAATGAAACTAATGACGACGACGATGACTTATTCTATTATGATGAGGACAATACAGATAAGGATGGAACAACCAACTAATGTTAATTATAACATAAGTTCGAAAGGAGCCGAGATTGGGGATAATGAATCTGATGATAAAAGTAATGGTCTTGCAAGTTTCCAAGGTAGTGATTCTAATGATGTTGGAAATAAAAATAAGCTGTATAAGCAATTCAATGAGAAACATGACTTGAATACAACAATGGTGCTTGTAGTTGGGGAGCAGTTTACAGATATATATTCCTTTAAAAGGGCACTGAAGATTTATGTTGTGCAGAATGGGTTCAATTACTTCTACAAACATAATGACAAGGGTAGAGTTAGTGCAATCTGTAAAGAAAAGCATTGTTCATAGAGGATTTATGCCTCTATTGATGCTAAGACTACAATACAAATTAAAACTTCTACCCGACGCATGTTTGTGGTAATCATTACGAAAACACCAAATGTGATGGCGAGTATCTTGTTTGTACGTATAAGTCAAGCTTCTTGGATGATCCGACATGGACCCCATATGCATCGCGACAGAGGGTGAAGAGAGATTATAACATAGATGTCCCCATTGCTCGTTGTTATAGAGCAAACAAGGAGGCATTATTACAACTTTTTGGTAACCATGCGAAGCAATATCGCCAAACAAGGAGATATGCGTCGGCATTACTACTTTCCAACCCTGGTAGTAGTGCTTACATTCAAAGAGATGGAGCATTCTTCTAACGGATGTATATTTGCCTTGATGCTTGTAAGAAGGGGTTCAAGTATGGTTGTAGGTCAATCATTAATTTGGATGCTTGTCACCTGAAGGGAGAATATGGGGGGCAATTGTTGTGTGTTATAGGCAAGGATAGCAACGACGACATGTTACCCATTGCATTTGCAGTTGCCAAGGCCGAGATCGGAGAGTCGTGGGAATGGTTTATTAACATTTTGGTGGAAAATATATGTTGGATTCGAAGGTGGACATGATTGGACTATTATGTCTGATAGGCAGAAGATATTTGATGTAATAAATTGCTTATGTTCTTATTGTGTTATTTTATTTGTTTATGTTCTTATATATTATTCAATGTTATATGTATGTGTGTAGGGGCTTGGAACTGCAGTTGAAGTTGTGTTGTCACATGTTGAGCATTGTTTTTATGTTCGGCACCTACATGCAAACTTCAAAACGAAAGGCTACACGGGAAAAGCTTTTAAAGGTGAGCTATGGGGGGCTGCACGGGCTTTCAATATTTATGCATTCGAGCACCACATGCAGAAAATCATGTTGATGGATGTAGGTGCACACACTTACCTTAGTGGTGTACCTAGTGCATCATGGTCTAGACACGCTTTCAGCTATCACAGCAAAAACGATATGTTATTGAACAACTTGGCTGAGAGCTTTAATGCTTTGATTAAAGATGCTAAGAGTAAGCACATCCTGACTATGGTTGAAGATATTCGTCGACAGATAATGATACGCTTTCAACAAAAAAAGGATGGAATCCGGTCAACACAATACTCAATATGCCCAAAGATTCAGAAAAAGTTAGAGAGGTCAAAAAGTGATGCAATAAATTGTATTAGTCGGTGGCAGAATAAATTGGAGTTTGAGGTCAATCACGTGTACGATACACGGTGTATAGTCAGGCTAGATAACCACACATGCATGGCTTTTGCTAAATAGAATTCATTGCTCACATACTTGTGCTGCAATTTACATACATAAGCAAAAGTCGGGGGAATATTTAGATGGATAAGTACATGCAAGCATACGCAACTCGAGTATTTGGTATGCAAGGTCCAAACACATGATCAGCTGATGGTGTATGCGATGAAATTCTGCCACCTATTGTTAGAAGGGCTCCTAGTAGACTAAAGATTGTTAGGAGAAGATTCGTACACGTAACGCTATTGAGTCATAGGTAAAACAAATAATTTTTAGAAAACACATTTCATATACTTGTGAGATATGTTGTTAAATATTAATTAAGTAATATTTCACATTTTTTTGTTGTTGTTAACGCATTCTATGAATCCCAATATGAACCACAAGCAGAAGCACAAGCAGGTTTATAATAGCTTGTTCGTACACGTAGGGTTACTCAGTCACAGGTAAAATGAATACCTTTTAGAAAACACATTTCATATACTTGTGAAATATGTTATGAAATATTAACCAAGTATATATGTATATATATATATATATATATATATATATATATATATATATATATATATATATATATATTAACGCATTCTATGGATCCCAATATAAACCACAGGCAAAAGCAGAAGCAAGGTCATTATAACATGTTCATACACGTAGAGTATAGTGTACTAAAGAGCCGAGGATGTAGGGCTACGCAATAGGCATAATGATGTTGTGTTAACTACTTTAGAGTTCATTGTATTAAACACTTAGCACATTTTCCATTACTTTTGTTTAAGACGTTATATTTTGCTTGTAGTAGATGAATGTAATGTACCACAATGTATGACAATGGTGGCGATTTTGTTACAACTTTTTTTTGTTGATTTTGTGTAATGTACCTAGTATGTATGCAATTTGTAATTTTGCCACATTATGTTAAGTTGATGAATTCATTCATGCTTCTATTATAAATATTTTGCATTAAGTTTGTCATACAAGTTATGTAACAAATTTACCTTCAAATGTAACATGCTCACATTCAAATCGATGCAAACATTAACATACATATAATTATACAAATTCAAAAAGTCATACAATTTCATAAATGCCTACCTAATCCCCTAATTCAGGCCAAGTGATACAAAACATACAATTGAAAGTTAAGCATCAATGCCCCAGACACAACATTTCCAAAACACAACCTTTCACAAGTTTAGTTATGCATCAATGCCCCATCAACCTTAGAAAAATTAGCAATGCTAAAATCACCAACGAAAAAACCAACATATATGTTTGGATCCTCAGTCTGACTCTAAGTGATGATACTTCACCCTTCATAGAATTAACTTGTTTATACAACCAGGTAGGATCTCCCTTTCGCGAGCACAGGTTTCTTCGTCATACCATTGGAAAAATGACACTATCCAACTTTTGTCATTACACAAAAAATTTGACAATTAGGAAAAAGTACGAAGTAACAACCATTTCTCAGTACCAGATTAGCCAAATTCAAATACCTGCTTATGGTCATATATAGCACACTCATAGAATCGCTTCCCAGGATGTTTTATAGTCATAGATATTATAATTGAGGTTGTAAGGCCGTACCTACACTACACAGGTTTCATATCCTCTTTGGCCGACAATATTACAGACGCCGACGACATTAACTGTTCATTCTATAGTGAAACTCTCAATCATTAATAGTAATCACACTTCCCTTATGGGTTTCACAAAATAAAAATTACAAACATTTTTCAGCTTCCCAGTGTAGAATTCGTCTTCATTGTCTCCTTCCCCGTAAATATTCTTCTTCTTATTTATCTTATCTGAAGCTAACAATATATATCAGACATGGAAGAGAATAATCTAAAGAGAACTATGATTGTGCTTGATTACACAGAATTAAGGAAATATACTTTTCAAACCAACTCTAGTGCTGGGATTCTAGTAGTCTTACTCCAATCTTGATCAACTCCCACCTATATATCATGCTTTTCATAGCTGAGAAGAGAAAAATATAAAAAGCTTCTCAATCTTATGTTTCTTGTTGTTTTGGTTTATAGAAAATGTACACATTTTCAGTAAGAGTTCAGGGGATTTATGCTTTCTCCAATCTCAAGTTTAAAGATATTTAAAATTTAAAATTTCACTATACAAACACAATTTTCTTTGAATAAAGTGAATACTGAATAACATCTTTAAAATGATACGCATCTAAACTAAATCTCCAACCTATAGTTTTTACCCAAGCTTCTCGACCAAATAGCGCTTACTGTTTTTGGTTTATCCTTTTATCCTCAAAAAATAATGCAAATCTCTCTTCAAACAGCAATAGCATCAATGTTGTAGGACTATAGCGAATAAACTATACAAAATTGTGCAAACTGAATGAATCAACAAAACCCACAAAAAAAAAGTATCAAAAAAGGCTTTACCTTCGTCTTCCTTAAGGCGTTCACGAAATGCAGATTTTTGAAACCCTAGCCATCAAGTATGAACCATTGTGATGACCGGCAATATTGCACTGGTTGCCGTCGTTGGGAGAGTTGGGTTTTTGGACGTCGGGAGAGCTGGGTTTTGGACCAGAGACATTGCCGTCGATGGGAGAGTGGGCGCCGTCAATTTGAGAACCCTAGCTGTCGATTTCGTGAGATGGGAGATTTTTCGTTCTCTTTGGGGAAGAAAACTTGGGGGTTTCAAAATAAAACCCCCAAGTTCAGATGCTCATCGTTTTGGCATCATATCAAAACGGTGAGTTTTGATCATATGTGTCCTTTGTAGACACGTAGGATCAAAAATTAGGACTGATATAGCATGCGATGAAATGGTGCATTTCAATGGGAATGACGCTCGTTAAACCTTTGGGAAAAAAATCTAACTGTAGGGAAAAAAAAAATCTTAAAATTAAGTCTTATCTATGACTTCAACATCCGCTAACACATATCCAAACTTCAGTTATAGAACATATGTGCTCCAGATATACGCAATCTAATACATAGGCAGCTCATATTCCTAACTTTTATTTTTCCAGCCATAAGAGCAAAACCCTCACACCGAAACTAATCATTCTCGACCCAAAGGCTAGGACAAAAACTTTCACCCAAAAAATCACTCATGAAAGTAGATCTAAGGAGAAGTAATACCTTTATTAAAAAAAAAATAACAAAAACACAATAAAAAAAAAATAAAAAAATAAAAAATAAAAAATAAACTAACAACTACAACAATTGAGGTGGGGGAGGCGGAGCGCACTAGCTGACACGTGGTGGATGAGAATCGAGATGGAGCTATTTTGTGCCGATAGGCAATTGAGGAGTCGGGGAGCACGGTGGGCCGGCACGTGGTTAAGCCAAACCAATTCAGGAGACTAGATCTAGATTTGAAAAAACTAGATCTAAAGCCTAACTGATACTGGGGAGGTGAAGAGTGGCGCAACACGGTGGAGGACGGACGGTGACAGTACAACATAAGCAAAGGGATGAGTGGAGCAACTGGACTGGTTGGAAAAACCAAAAAAATAAATTGAAAAAAGAAAGGAAATAACAAGAAGAGGAGGGGGAGGGGAAAGAAGGTGGGAGCAAGAGCTCAATTCTCCTCACAGGTCTGGTTTTTTCTCTCTTTTAGAAACGCTAATTCTTCACAAAACCAAATGACAATTTTTTGCTCAAAGTTTTTTTACAACATAGAGAGAAAAAAACTAATGAAAATATATTCAATTTTCAACTATAACATGCTACATTTTTTAAGTGTTTTGATGTAAAAAATAATTTAAATTCTATAATTTAAGAATCTATAATTATAAAAAAATCCTAATCCAACCCACCAAGAAATATTAGTTGATACCCGTGGGATTCAAGAGTATGATGTTAAGCAGAAAACATTTAATTACATTTTTGATGCAGCATAGAAAACATGCATTTTTTGTTTTGTCAAAAATTCATTATCAAAGTTAGAACATTATTAACAGCCTCACCAAATTTTACTCACCAAAATAACCAAATATTCACTTTTTTAGAGCATCCCCAACAACCTCACTGTTTTAACATTCCACTTTCACTATTCCATTTCAAAGTTTTTTTTTTTACATGTCTACACTAGAGGAAGGAGTGGAACTCAAACTAGTGATATCTGATTCATAAGGCATGGTTTCCATTCAAATATTTCTTTATTATTTCTTTAACTATTAAAGGAGGAAAGAGAAATAAAAAAGAAAAAAGGGAGAGAGAAACATTTTTTTTTTTTTTAATTCAACTGGTGAATAGTAATTAATGTTCACTCACTATATTTTTTCCATCAAAGTGGCGAGCTTTAAAAAAAAAAATTAAGCATTTTCACCAAATTACCTCACCACAAAATAATTTTGATGAGACTGCAACTGTTAAAGCATTCCCAGCAGCTACCCTACTACTAGCTACTTCCCTTCCTACATATAAGGAAAATCTCAACAAAATCACAAAATCTCACCTACAACAACTTTCTTATATCTTCCATATACATTAGGATTGCTACAGCATTAGGTTTAATGTAGCAATCCACATGGTTTAAGCCATAGCTTCCCTTTGATTTTTTCTAAGTTTAGGGAACATAACTACTTTTTGCTTCCCTATCAAAATATATTTCACAATAGCTTCCCTTACTTTTCTATGTGCTATTAAAATATGATTTTTTTACAAAATATAAGTTCTTTACCTACTATCACATTTTTTACAAAATCCGAATACAATCCTCAATGAAAGACAAAAAGATGACAGAGAAGAGAGGAAAGAGAAATGTGGGAATCACTTTTAGTTTCCTACACATTGAGAAACACTGTAGTTACCTAAGGGTATTGGTTAAATTTAGGGAAACTGATGGGAGTGAGTTTTTGTGATTTTTTTTTTTTAATTTCTCCTAAATATAGAGAGAGAATGAGCTATATAGTATCTGCTGCTAGTGCTTTTATAATCATAAAATAACATTTTCTCTCATTTTACACCTTCCTATGCAAAATAAATGAATATAAAAATAAAACAAAAAGGAAAAAAATAATAATATTTTAATATTATAAGAAAGAAAAAATATTGTGAAATGTATTTAAATAGAAAAATAAAAAGTAAATTTAAAATAAATGAGAGGAGAGCTGCTGGAAATATCCTGATTACGAAATACTACTCTAAAATAGATATTTTTGATATTTTAATATTGTGATTACGAAATGCTACTATAAAATTGATATTTTTGATATTTTTCGTTTTCACCGAAAGAGGGTAGTGTTGTCATACATCACCTTCATATCTCGTTTAAAATAAAATAAAAAAAATCATCAAAAAAAAAAATTAAAGAAGCACCTTCTAGAAGAAATGGTGCTCTTTGATTGAGCTTGAAACTTGAAAGGCGGTGGACAAGTGGTGGTAGAGGGAATCGTATCCACTCATACTTTATAAAATATATGTGATTCTAATATTTTAAAATTTGAGATATCTATTTCATCTAATTGTTTGAAGAAATGCGAGGTAAATAGATTCGACATATTAAAAATTAAAATTAATTGCCTTGGTAACACACGAACTTCTGTATTTGTTTAGGGATCCGAATCCCTTCTAATTGGAGAGAAATTTTAAATTCTCTAATTGTTAATTGTGACCATTTATTTTAAATTCAATGGTCTATAAAATCATTTAAACTTCGGTAAAACAAAAGTCATCATTTAATGTTTCAGTTATACAAAAACAGCTGAGATTTCATAGATTATTGAATTTAAAATGAAGGGCCACGATTAACAATTAAAAAATCTCTACTTTCTTCCCAATTGGAGGTGATCTCAATTATTTGTTTAGACCGTTAGATGAAATGAAGGACTCATATTTTAGAATATGAAAATCTCATATTTTAGAAAATATGAGGAGATCTCAATACGTGATAGAGTAGCTCCAAATCCAACAGTAGACTACAACAAGAAGTCTCTGTATTCTTTTTTTTCCAATAGTAGACTACAAGAAGTCTCTCTCTATTATTATTATAATTATTTTTTACATATCCGCACAAGAAAGAGGAAGAGATTCGAACTAATAATCTTTGCTTTATTTGACGTGATCTCAATTGATTGAGTTACCCCTTAAAATCAAGTCTCTCAAACTCTCTCTACTATGGTTGGAGGAGAAGAAAAGTATTCTACCAACGCATCAATACAGCTGGGCCCCGCAAACCATTGACTTGATAAACCCCAGTCGTTTACGTCAATTGGGAATTCGACTCAGCCAAATTTCTTTGCCGCCCAAATTTCTTCTGCTTATCTTCTTTATGTCTAATCTATAATGCAATTTACACGTGGCGGCTGGCTCCAATAACACAATTTAAGAAAACGAGTATTGTAGATGAAAGCTACTGCCCCCCTCATAGATTTCAATACGTTTCTATAAGGATTGAATGTGAAAGCTGCAGAAAAAGAAATCATTAAATTAAAATATCTTTTTGGTGCGTTATCGAGTCGTTTTTTTTTTTTTTTTTATACTCCAATCAATTCTAATTTGTCATAATCAGAATTGGTATAGTTTCTATTTTAGCAAAAAAGATACTTGGATTTTAAAACTACTTTAAGGTTTTTTGCCTTAAAGACTACTAAAGATCTTGAGAGAGAAAGAAGAGATAATTTTTTTTTTCTTCTATATCTTCAACTAGTGTGTAGTGGAAAAGACTGCTAATTCAATAGTTATTAAAATTTTATCAAAAAAAAAAAAAATAGTTATTAAAATTTGACATTCCTATATCAAACACACTTAGGCCGTGTTTGATTTACAGAATAGATCATTAAAATGAATTAGCTAATCTTAGGTATAATTGTTCTTTTGTTTGGTAACATACTATTCCTGTGAATAATCTATTCTCATGAGACTATTAATCATATACATACAGAATTAACTAATAATTTCTTGTGAGATTGAATTACTTGTGTAATTCAAATCGTAATTGCTAGTAACAATTAATTGTAAGATCAAACAGTTGGCTTTACTAATGTTCAAGTCTACTTTAAAAGCATCCTACGATGCAAATTAAATCACCAGATTGTATGATCATGACCGTCCAAAAGTAACTTCGATTCTTCGATTCAAGTGTTGCAATCAAGGCGTCACTAGCACCCTAAAGCCCGGTAATCGCACAATCCTAGAGCATATATACAAAGGAAAGTACTTATCAAAAAATATATACATATACAAAGGAAAGTATTATTTGCTTTAAAATTATAACTTGGTGCAAGTTAAGGCTTATAAATGCATACTTTACTTTTTTTCTCTTTTTTCAAGCCTTTTTAAAAACATCCTATTTAAAACATTGACAACCCAACCCACACGCTAATTTTGAAAACTATTTCAACGAGCTATTTCCCTAATGTTTGACAAATTGGAGCATTTCCTTCTTAATTCATACCAATTTTTCTTCTTCTTTTTTTTTTTTTTCTGCCTTGGAGCCATAAAATGAGAAAATCACACAAGTGAGATATAGAGACGGTGCTAGAATTGACAATGCACCCAATAATACTCAAACTAGAGCATTATGTTACTGATACATCCAAGCCATGGCCCATGTGACTGACACTCAAACTAAACTCAAAGTCAACAAAAGATGCCCAAAGAACACGATATGATAAAATCTGTTCATTTCAGATAATGAGGCATGATTTCGAATATGGGAAGCCAGAAAATCCAGCAGGTGTTTTGACATTATTCCACTTGGTGGGGCTACCGCCATTGCTGTTGTTGCTGCTCTCCCTCTCCAAGATGTATGCCCCCCCTCCTTCACATTCACCGCCATTACTGGTCATCACGAATATCCGCTGCGGCTGCTGATCTTCGGCGTGTCCGAGAGCGGTGACAGAGATTGGTGTTCCTCCATTAACGCCGCTGGGAAACTGAGCAGAATTCACCACCTCCCACGTCATCTGACTGCTGTTGTGGGATAATTCCTTTCCTCCCCCATTCTCTTCTTGCTGTTGTTGGCTTCCCAAGAACCACCACCACTGGCAGCCGCTGCTGCTCGTGACGGCGGCGGTGACGCCTCTGGGACTAACACTCTGATATGGCCAGACCCCTTCAATTTTGGACCAAGATTCTGTAATGGGGTCATAGCACTCGGCGTCCGACCGGAAAAATCCTTGGCTGTCGGTGCTGTACCCGCTGGCGACCCAGAACCTGGAATCCCCCTCCCAGGAGATTCCCTGGCACTCGTCCCTCTCCTCTGCCATCGCCGGCAGCGTTCTCCACTCGTCGGCATTTGCGTCATACACCTCTGCCGATTGCAACGCATTCTTCTGATTGTCGTGTCCCCCCGCCACATAAACCGTCGATTGTCCGACAACCCCACATGCGAAGAAAGAGCGCGCCACTGACATGGGCGCCGCACGTCTCCACCGCGCAACGCCGGCGCCGATCAAATCAACGACATACACATCCGGCACCGGTTCTAATGTGTTGGGGTCCCAGCCTCCTAAGAGCAGGATTTTACCAGATGCAGGAAGTGCCACGCACTGGCAGAACATGGGGATCCTTAACGATCCGCCGCCGCCGGAAGGCCTCATCATCCGGTGCCAGGTCCGGTGGGTGGCGTTGAAGATAGTCAGCCCATGTTGAACTAGAGGCTGCCGGCTGGAGCTCTTTTCATCGACCTTTTCGGAGCTCAATTCATCAGAGGCAGAGGACTCTGTTATTGGCGGCGGCGAGGGAATCGGAAGAGGCTGAATCATGCACACCATGTGCTCGGCGGTGCCGAATCTGCGCCTCTCTTGGTAGAAAGAAGGATGCATAATCAAGCTTCGCCAACTCTGGCACACCAATTTCATGTTGGAGAGGAATTTGTAGGGTACTCTCACCAAACAATCCATGGCTATCTCATCAGGCAAGCCCGGAATCAACTGCTTTTGCTGCTGCTGCTGCTGGAGTTTCTGGAAATTCTCGGTACTGCTCTCTGCTTGTCCCATTTCCTGCTTATTTCAGCAAACTTGGATCAAACGATTAAAATCAAAAAGGATACAAAGCAGAGCTATGTATTCTAACAAGTAGACAGATTGAATGAGAAGGAGATTTGGGTATGTTTGAGTGAGATTGAAGGATAAATCTTGTTCTTGTGTTGCGTGTAGAAGGGATGGGAAGAATGACAGTCGTTGGCGACTCTTTCAAGACACACAGGAGCATATATGGATACAAAGAAGGCACACTCTGCTTTGGGGATGATAGAGATGCCCTTTAAATTATTATATAGATAATTGTTTCACTCCCATAACTACCTTTCAATTATGTTCTAATGTTCTATTGTCTTCATATATATAAAGTGAGAGACGTAGGACTTACTTAGCAAAGTGCAATTTTCCTTCCAAGTCTATTATCCAAATATATTTTCACTTAAACCCTCTCTTCATGCCTTGTGGTGCATTTCATTGGCATTAGTTTTTTTCTTCCCCCCCACTTATATCATATTATTAAAAAGAGGAAACTACGCTTACACTACCACCCAATTTACGAGTCTACGAGCAACTGCTAGCCAATCTCTCTACCGATACACAGGACTCATATGTCATTTCATCTAATAATATTCAGTTCCAGCTCTTTCCTCTCAGAGTCTATCACCACTTCATTTTTCAATAAAGTACGAATAATTATCTTTTTTGTTCTTTTATTCAAGGCCGTGAGAAAGGTGATCTTCATCGACAACCTTATCAAAATCATCGACAATGCACATTTTATCAGCCATCCAATCATCCAACAACATCACAAACTGTCTTCTTAGCCTTTTGGTAAAAGAAAAAAAAAATTATAAGACCATATCTATTTAGATTTATTTCTTGTTTTATGTTTTAGTGGTAATAATGATTATTTTGAATGTTTGTTGGAGTCTCCACCCCCCAAGAGTAGCTTTATTTTATGTTAATGTAGAAGGCTATCAACAAAAAGCATCCTCGGTTACATATAAAACCTAAGAAATTTGTAAAGGAATCATAGAAACACACAAGAATAAATCGCACATGGTGGGCTTCATAAAAATAAAAAGCTGTCCACCTCACGAGTGGCCATAAAAATGAATCAGCAAGCAAAAATACACCGACCGGAATATTATTATCAAATCTTCTAGAAGACACAATGACCACAAAACCAAAATAGGATAAATAAAAGGGCTAATAAAAAATATCTCCTAGATGACATAGTGCAAAGAATTGACAAAAAACAGGATAAATAAAAGGAAAAATATATATTTAAAAAATAAAAATAAAAATAAAAACCTTCTAGAAGGCATACAGCGAAGTACTGATCTTTTTGGCCTTTTACAGGATAAGCATCAAACAAAAGGCTGAGAAAAGAAAGAGACAGCACACTAGCGTTCATGCCATCCGATCATCTGGATAGCATATGCATCAGCATTTACTAAAAAATTAATAAATAAATCACAGTTTGCAAAACAACTTACTATTTTTCTAATCCATTTTATATAGTGGGAGTGATTAGTGTTTGAAATCATATTTAATTACCACTAATTCCGAATTAATTGGGTGTATTAAGAACACAGATGAGCACCAGAGAAAATATGATATTACACCCTAATTGGTTCCAATTGGAATTTGTTTCATAAGGGGAGGGAGTTTTTTTATTAGAAGTCAATTATAAATTGACGTGACAACGATGCTAGCGACCTTTTCCACAACAAATGAGAGGTCATGCTAAAGAGGGTAGGACCTTAGAAGCTTTATGTTTATCGTGATGCTTAGAGTTAATTATAGGACTTAAGTGACTCTCACTCTTATCGTTATCCCAAATTCAATGATGAAAGCGGGTGACACCGTAAGAGAGTGTTGGAGAGTGAAAGTGAATAGTATAAAAGTAGAATGTTGGTAAATGAGTAAGGTTAAGAAAGACTCCAAAGATTTGAATACTATGATATTTGATACATAAAAATACAATAAGAAATATTCCAAAAGAAGAAAAAGTAGAAAGACAGAGAAACTTCAAAATCTTTAGTAGTGGGTAATAATAAAAGATGATCAGGGACCATTCCACGTGGCCTTATTAATTATCTTTTTTTTTTTAAAAAAAAAAAGCATATTTCGGCGGAAAAGACTCCCAAAAAATTAAAGATGCTTTTAAAACCTTTTTTAAAAAAAAAAAAAAAAAAAAAAAAAAAAAAAAAAAAAACCTCTTTTCTGTTGATCACGCCTATATTATGTCTCTCATTCATTGACTTGGACGACCGACCGAAGAGTGACATCAAACCTACTTGAATGCCTACCTGTGGGGACCAAAATGAAGTGAAAGGCTAATAAAAATACAAGGCCGTTTCTAGAAGCTTTTAGGAAATAATACAAGGCTGTTTCTAGAAGCTTTTGGATTTTCTAAAAGAGTAATGCTAGGGGTTATTTTTTTAAAAAAAATATTTGATTTTATTTAAAAAGTTTATCTATGACCCATTTTTCAGAAATCTATTAATTTATTGTTTAGAGAAATTATTGACTTCATTAAAAAGTCCATCTTTTGACCATTTTAATCTTAGGTGGCATGACCTATTTTGAAATTAATAGATTTTAAACAATAAATTAATAAGTTTATAGAAAATTGGTCATGTCACCTAAGATTAAAATGGTCAAAAGATAGATTTTTTAATGAAGCTAAGCATTTATCTATTGTTTAAATTGTCTTCTTTTTTTTTCCAAATTTTCAGAATCTCAAAATTCTCTCTCTTTTTTTTTTTTAGATGACACGTAGGAGAGAAGTTGACTATAAGTTGGATTTGTGTTGTGACCTTAACACTTTTCATTGTTTAAAATCTATTAATTTTAAAATGGGTTATACTACCTAGGATTAAAACGGTCAAAAGATGGACTTTTTAATGAAGTCAAGCATTTCTCCATCTTTTTATCTTATTTTTATCCTCATAAAGTTGACGTGGTTTTCAAAATCATCATTAGATCAAAATTTAATTATGATTCATCTAAAATTTAATGGTAATTTTAAAAACCACATCAGCTTTAGGAGGATAAAAAGAGAATAAAAAGATGGTCCTTAGTATTACTCTTCCTAATACACACTCTCTCTTCCTTCGTGCTGAAATTTTGATTAGTAATGGTAGGAACCATTTTTTTATCCCCTTTTTATCCTTAAAATGCTGATGTGGTTTTCAAAATCACCATTAAATCAAAATTCAAATATGATTCATCTAAAATTTAATAGTGATTTTAAAAGTCACATCAATTTTAAAAAGAATAAAAAAAAAAAAAAGGATGATTTCTAACTTTACTCAATTTTAATAAGGTCAAATATGGGATCTCCTTCTAGAAGCTTTTGAATTCCCTAGCCCTATTTCTTCCGATGTGGTACACTCTACCCTATACGTCAGAAAAATCGTCGGCTATAAATCCCTCTTATTAAAATAATAGATAATAAATAGTTAAAGAGACAATAAAAAGAATAAAGATAATTCTTTTGTCACACCATGAATAATAATAATTTATACACCATTCTTTTCCATACGATGGCATGGAGCATGGAGTGCATCCTTGTTTTGATGTTGATGCAGATAATCCTTATGCCATCTTTATTTATTTAATGAACAATCCTGAGGAGCCCAGAATCCCCGATGTGCACAGGAATTGAATATTCTTTGCACTATTACAGAAAGTGAGTTCTAGAGTGGGCACTGATTGACATCTTTTTTTTTTTTTTTTTTGGGCCCTTTTTCGCATGATAGACCCTTGGATTAGAGGCCCATCGGACTTAAGGCCTCTTGGATCGAGACCCATCAATTCAATAAATAGGGCCCCAAAACCAATGGGCCTAAAGAGGTTATAACCCACAAGGCCCTTAAAAAGGCCATCTATTCTAAAGAAGATTCTCATCATTTCTTTTGAAATTGAGAAGAGGTAGTCCCTTATTTTACAAAGGTAAAACTGTCATTTCACTTTTTTTTTAGACCATTTCTACCCTTGTAAAAATAAAGACCGGCTCCTCTCATTTCTTTTGAAATAGAAATTGAGGATCGAGTCCACCTATTCTACATGTCATAAGTATTTATTACTACCATCTCAACAATTGTTTCCTTTATTTTTTGCGGCTTTGGGACCTGAGCGCAGGCAAGGGGGGGAACCTATGAAAATATTATGTTGAAAGACACTACTAATGAGATAATGACACGTGGTTGATTGGTTAGGAGAGCACCCGTTATACGGGCAAACATCCATCGTCAGGTGAGTATTGGCTTCTTCTCCAAGTTCACTAGCATTTTATTTCATACTCTTTAAATAAATTAGTGGCTTAAAGCTATTTTCCGCCGGTACACACATACATTTCCTTTGCTAATTCTCATTCTCACTCGCGGGCATTCATCACCCAATATCTTAGCATGTGGTTAACTAATTGAACACCGTGCAAGTGAACCGACTTCCCTATGGCCCCATGCATGTAAATAGGTCAGATTTTTTTTTTTTTTTTATTATTATTTTTTTATTTTAGAAAATAAAAATCAAAAGTAATGTGATGCAAATAGGGATGTTCATGTGGGCAATTAATAACCGCCTCTCATTTGCTATATGCTCGTTAGCATAGGTTATAGGTGGATTTTCAACCCTTAACACCGAGCGGGCAGATATTAGATCTACTCTCTCCGCATATGCAGGCAAGTAACAGAATACGAGTAGGCAAATACAAATAATACCTACCTCTACCTACCTGTATATATTATAGTTTTGTCTTATAAAACAATGTCAATTCAAAATTTAATTCCAAAACAATGTTGTTTCATTTAGGGAAAGGAGTAGAAAGTGAAACCATAATGCCTCATTTTCTTTCTTTCCCTCTCCGCAGCCACACTCTCCTTCGGCCCTCTCTCTCTAACTCTTGCGTTCATAGTCTATTCCTCTCACTCTTTACAATGCTCCCTGTACTTTCATATTACAATTTACAAATACTGTATTTAGTTCAAAAATTGAATTGTGCCCTTTTAAAAAAAGCTCTTGCCCATATAATTTAAGTTATAAAAGAAAAACCAAAAAAGCCTAAAAAAAAAAGTTCAAAATACAAAGCTAATTTTATGAGTTGATGTAACACCCCTTGCTCTAAGTGGTATGATATTGTCCGCTTTGAGTCAAGTTCGCACGGTTTTATTATTAGGTTTACCCCAAAAAATCTCATATCATTTAAAAAAAAGCATATTTCATATAAACACATCATATTTTTTATGTTCAGAAAATATGAGACGTTACAACTACCATGTGCGATTATGGACGGATTCTACTCATCCTAAGCAAGCTAGCAGCTACTGAAATAATCATGGATGCAAATGTAAAATAAATATATTATCCGGCCGTATCATGTGATTTACTTTTATTATTATTATTATTATTATTATTATTATTATTATTTATGGGAACACGATTTACATCCTTATTAATTGTAGGTGATTTGATATTTTGATCTCCCTATAAGACATGCACATGCTGACATGCAGCACCGGCAAGTAATCTGACATAAATAACAATTTGAGACCTGCAAAACAACTAGTAAATAAACCACCTAGTATAAAGAAAAGTGGTGATATTATTAAATGACTTCCCTCTCCACCAAAATGATGCCAATCAATTGATTTTGTCACCATTTTTTAGTACTACTGGGTTTGCTGCCATCATAAATATTGTATTCTTCCAAACACTCTGATTAAACTACAGAGTGGTTGTGCAGATGTTTTTTGCACCATACGGCGCAACATGTGCTGACATTGTCATCAAATAAATATTATGAAATGATATTGCAAATCTACTGTTAAATTATGATTTAAACAATTATATTTATTTAATTTTATTAATTTAAGTTTTTCAAAAAATTTAACATGCATATTATAATATGCATAGTGATTTTTTCTCTCCAAATATTTAGGACTTGTTTGGGTGTGTATTTGGTGAGCCTAAAAGTGCATTTAACATTCAAAAAATTCAGCTGAAGAAAAAAGTACATATTTGGTGTAAAAAAATTGAAAGCATTTTTAAGGGTTAAAAAAACCAAAAAATGGCCAAAACGTACTTTTGGCAAAAAAACGTTTTTTTGACTTAAAAACTCTATTTCTCAAATACAATCTCAAACATTCTCTTATACTCATAAGTCATAGGTTTACAAGGGTAAGTTCTGAACTGGTTATACTAGGAAGGAATCTGGCCAAACTAATTGGTGGTGATGGAGGCTTGTAGGTTAACACAATACCATGCCTCACCTCGATGTTCTCTTGATGAGGCTCGTGTATTATTGACTAGGATTTGTTAAAAATTGGATGGTGTACAAAATTCTTATTAAAATAAAATAATGTTAATATGAAAATTAACAATAAAATAAATAAATTACAAAAGAAGAAAAGTTGTATGTGAAAAGATCTTACAATACTATAGAATCACGCAAAAGCATTGTCTTTAAAGGTTGATTCATGCTTCCTGGAGTATATAATTCGGTGCAATCAGATCTCTTGACACGCAACCTCTCAAAATTATACTATAACGTCTATCTTCGTTAAAAATGCACTTTCAAAAATGAAAACTAATAGAACAACCTTTTGATTTGCTTGATGAAAATCCATAAAGAGAAAACATGAGGAATAGAAGACACTAGGTGGACTTTGCCACTACTTCTATGTGGCTATAAAGTATATATAACTGAATAAGCAAATCAGGAAAATCTATATAAGAATATATATTTTGATAGTGCTCTTTGGTGGCTTCTTATAAAATGCTTTAGTGGGCTATTGATTCCGGCTATTAAATTGTCGCATGAATATACAATGATGTTGTAATTGTCATGAATTAGAAGAAAATCGTCATGAAATGATTTAATGACCAACGGTCATAAAATAAGGATCTATTTGAAATTGCGGTTTCAATAAGTACGACTTTAAAAATTGTGTTTTTGAAATCACTACTTTTTAAAATTTCAAAGGTATTTGGTAAAATATGCTAAAAAATAAATTTTTATCAAATATTTGTTATCTTGAAATCGTGATTTTGGTTTAAATTCGCGTTTTTTTTTTTTTTTTTCAAATAAGCACCCTTAGCATGCTTATACAAATCACATTTTTTTTTTCTATTAAATTAAGTGCTTTTTAAATCGCAATGTCAAACACTTTACGTTTTGTTATATATTTTAAAAAGATTAATTATTTTTGCAAAATCGCAATTCCAAACGCACTCTAAATCAATGGCTTGCAAGAAACCTTTAATGATTAAACGGTCAAACCAAACTATGGTAATATCACCAAGTGGTTAAAGCAAATCTAAGGTTTGTAAAATAAGTTTAATGACCCAACGGTAAAAACCATGAAACAAATTAAAGTAGAGTTTTGTTTCTCTCCATTAAAACTCATGGAAAAAGTTTTAATATCAAAAGGGAAAACGTTTGAAGCAATTTTAATGGCCACCAGATAAAAAATTGTTTGTAACAATAGAATACGATCCCCAATAATTTAGACAATGTCTCGTGAGAGAGTTTATATGAAATGACTTATTTATCCAAATAAATTTTAAACGTCCACCGTCTACTCAAAAACAGTGATTTTCATTTGGAGTCCTTCACATGTATTATTTAACAATGGTAATCTCCCCATGTTCCATAGTCAGCACATTATGAGACAGTGAGTACTTTTAGATTCTCCCAACACCCATGATAGAGTATTGCAACTTTCCAAGCAAACATTGAATGGGACAAACTTCTGGTTTTAGGGGGAAAGAACCTAAAGTTGCTTGTCGGAAGTAACATATATTAATAGTTGGGGGATCATTGTCTATTTAATAATGTCTCTTCTTCTTTTTATTTATTTTTTTAATGACGATGAATTACTTCAAGAGAAGGCCATGTCTTCATTCCTATTGAATAAACTTCATACTCATATAAAGTACTTCTTTTACACGAATCGGGTAAAATCTGAACTTTACTAGAGACGTAACTTAAGAAATTATTTGAGTCTAAGAAAATTCAAACTTTAAACTTGATAAAAATGCTGCCAAAATCAAAATATTTACTATTTGAGCCAATTCCTTTAGGTTATTATCTCCTTTTTCATCACTTGTAATATAACTAGATTGCAACCACCTGTCCTTACTAAAGAGGAGCGGTGGCCGTGGCCCTCATGTGTTTCATGAATCAAATTGCATCCGATTGTCAGAAAACAATAATCTATTATTTGTATCTACATGTAATTAAAATAATGGAATGGATTCTCAGACAGTCTCGTATGTTGGAGGTCACATGCAATAGGGTAGCCATTTTTTCATAAGACTGAAGGAGTTTATTTGTTTGACTAATTCTAAAGATAAGGTCATTGGAAATAAGGGGAATGAAAACCAAATGATTTAGGACTAGAAATCGTCATGTGTGATAGTGGATGGATCCATGGTGACATTAGAGCCCATGTAGCATTATTGCCGGGTCTTTAGTCTTCAGTCTTCACACAACTTGACTAATAAAACTGAATATTCTTGGGGGAGGTACATGCACTATGAATTCCACAAAAATTATCTATCTAATAGTTAAAATATCCTCTATATTCGGGTTAATTTATATTTTCTCTAATTGCCTCATTTACCTTTCATGTATTATTGTAATCAAACCTGATTATAATAACATAATGAAACTTCAATACAATAATTGCTGGGTCACGAGGTGACCCAGTGTGAGTCACGACCAAACCCACGACGAAGTCTGACTGATGGTTGGGTTTTGTGACCCAATTTTATTTTTTGCAGTCAAATTAATAAAATAATAGCAATTTTTTTTTTTTTAATAAATTATCTTATTTCATGCAATTCATCTTATATGTTGACAAAAGTTTGTGTACAATTTAAGCGAAAAAAAATCCGAGTTTACTTAGATGCAAGAATTTTTTCTTTGATAAGTACTAAACAAGTAACTGATTCTCTCTTTTGTTTTGAAAAAAATAAAAAAATGGAGGAGAAACTAAACATGCAAGTACCTGAAAAAAGAAAAGGAAAAAAAAAAAAAAATCCATTGTATTAACAATCAACATAATGTGCTTCGAAAACAAAATCAAGAACATATTTTCTCTGGAAAATAAATATACCATGCTTCAACATTGCTATATCAATGCCTAGAAAATACTTCAAACTGCCCATTTTTTTTTTTTTTCAAATTCATTTACGAAATAAATTTTTAAGCTTCGTATCTTCTTATCATTATTTATTTTAACTAGAATATTATATACACACACAATAATAGAAGAGGAAAATTCAAGCTCAATATGAACTTTCATTCCATAAAGAAATGCATTTTTCACCTCAGATTGATGCAGTGACCATATGTCAATTTGATTGAAGCTTTTTTTTTTTTTATTAATTAATCAAAGGATAAAGCGCTCCATCAAAATTACATCACAGATACATTTGAAGATTTCTTCCCTCTAAATATGATCAGTGACTTGTTGTATTGCCACTCTCACCAGTCTATGAGCTGCATTACTGAGAGCTTGATTGACATGACTGTACTTCCAACTGAGAAAAGATTGCAGGATCATCCGCATATCTGCCACTAGGTAGAAAAGAGCAAATTCACTTGTTAGTTGAGACAATCTTAGGCAATATAAAACTTACATATCTCCAAGTAGTTGATCAAGGTAGGTATGTTAGGTTCCTCGATCAATCCGTTAAATTCAACATCCAACCTCACTATGTTAGTACTTCTTTCCTTACTAGCCATTTGACATAGAGCCTTGGAAACTAGATGAAGGTTCAACCCATAAGATACCTTCATTGATGCAATTTATTTTCACCATAATGCACAAAAGATTTTACATAAGGTTTTACTATTTTTCCAAATTATTTAAAAATAGTAGGGCAGTGTTAGATTTTATTAAAAAAAAAAAGTTTAAATTATTTATTTACTTTATAAATGGGTATTTCAAATAATTTATTAAAACGAGTTTTATGAGTTTAGCTTAAATTAAGTTTTACATATCACTAATTGCTATCCAAAATTTTGAAGCATATGGAATGGAGATGCTCTTAGTCCTACATTGGCTAGAGATTGTTTTATTAAAAAAAAAAAAAAACAATTAATTTTTATTTATAATCTGGTGCAGTTAGGCTTTTTTAAAAAAACTTAAGTTTGATAAATTTAGTTTAAGTGTCACAATTAGTTGTACAAAACTCACCTTTTGTACAACCTCCTAAGTTATTCTCTATTTTATATATATATATATCATCTCCAAGAACACAGAAAACCAAAGAGCGATTTTCCACATACATTAATTTTGTGCATTTTTTATTCTCAATTAAGAGTGTTTTGTTACTGTCACCAAGAGGTAGCTCAATCGGTTGAGATCACGCCTAATGAAGCAGAGATCACTAGTTCGAATCCCCCTCCCCCTTCTTGTCTTGGACATGTCAAAAAACCAAAAGTGTTTTGTTACTTCCAAATGGTGTTATTCCAAGTTACTCCAAAGTAATGTAGATCGCGAATCGGGCTTCATTATATCTTGTGAATAATTTCGTCTAATCTTCTTTACACTTTAGAAAGAATGCGAAATATGTTCTAAAAATATTGTCACTATGACCGAGCCTTGAAGTCGGTTGCCATTCCATCTTCCTATTTATCCAATTTCCATTTATATTTTCCAACAAAACCATTAGTTTATTTCTTGAGAAAAATGATAGAATCTAATAAAAACTTCACAATTTGTCCATAGAAGTCTATGTGGCAAGATACCACATCATATTTTTGATGGAGGGAAAAAAGACAAAACAAAAAGAAGATGATGTGGCACCTTACTACATGGACTTTTATAGGCAAAATATGAAATTTTTATTAAATCCTAGTATATCTCTTATTTCTTTTCCTTTATGAAAGAAAACCAGTACCCTCGTGTCATTCACGAATCAAACCGCATCCGCCTGTCGGAAAAGAACAATGAAACATGAGGTTTGCTACAATGCATTCCCCCACCCATCTCCCCCACCATCTTTTCTCTTTAACAGTTTGATTTTTTTTTAAAAAAAAAATAAAAAAATAAAAAAATTAACAGAGAGGAGATGGTGTGGAAATGGGTGGGAGAATGCACAAAAGCACTTGCCATGAAACATGAAATGCATTCTGTATGGTCTGTCATATGTGTGTGATTGTGTTGCATGTAAACTTAATGGTTATCACGTTTCACCCTCAAACATAAACTACCTTATTATAGTACTCAAATCAGAATATATATATATATATATATCATTGTCACATGCCATGATTTGATGCCTTATCTTACATGCATGGAGGTGGCCCTATGCTTTCACTATCTCATATAGCTCCAATTAATCTGTTCATTTTAATATATATATATATTTTTTTCATAAGACAGAAACAATTTATTTAATTGTCATTCAATGCTTGACTAATTCTAAAGATAAGGTCATTGGAAAAAAACAAAATGGGAAAAAATAAAATAAAAAAATCATTTTTTAAATCGAGTAATGGCTTGCAGCCTTGCACTAGCTATAATATTTCCACTAAAAATCAAATGGCTTACTGATGAAGAAAGGGAGATATCAAAAATGGAGTTTTTATAAATTTTTTATTTTTTATTTTTAGAAAAAAAAAAAAAAACGAGATGTAGAAAAATTGCTGTAAACATTCTAAAAAAAGTCTAATATATTGATCACTCAGAAATTCGGGGATAAACCATGTTAATCGGCCCTAATCGAGCCGAAGACGGAATATAATGGTAGCCCTAGGCCCCTAGCCCCAAGGGCAAGCAGCGAGGACCGTTAACATCATCAACTATTAATCTTCACCATTTGCATTGTTTTAATGTGCATATAATTCAAATTAAGATTTGATAGAAAGAAATCATTATAGAGTAGGCTATCTGTCTTTCATTCTCATTTCTCACCATTTGTTCATACAAGGTCAGTCCATCACAAAAATAAAGGAAAGCCGCTTTATTTATATTTTAGGTGCGATAGCTATCCATTGGGTCTACCTTTTTATTCGCTAAAAGAAATTAAAGTCACTTTATATATATAGACAAGAAATTAAAGTGGCTTTATATATTATACATAGACAAATCTAAAGCGATGGAGTGATCATAAAAAACTTTAGAAACAAAAAAAAAAAAAAAACAGGTGACCCATTGAAGTAGTCGTGGATCACGTGGTACTTTTTTATTTTTATTTTTATTTTTAATAATTTATCAGGGTGATTGTCTATTTTTAGAATTTTAAGGAATTTTTGTGGAACAAAAAGGAGTATATTGCAATTTATAATAATTTGAAGGATGAGATTGCAAATTGTGTAGTTAATTTAAGGGGATTTTTGTGTACTTTCCTTTTTTTTTTCTTCTTCTCTAAATTAGAAGAAACTAGTTGCCATATTTGGATTTCCAAGCGATGTTTCCAAGAAATTGTGTAGTTAATATAAGTTTTTTTTTTTTTTCTAATTTATTGGAGTATTTTTGTCTTATTGAAAAAAAAAAAAAAAAATTAGGATCATTTTTTTAGTGTTGGAGGGACATTATCAAAATTAAGTGTGAATAAAAATTATTCAATTTTTTTTATGAAACCAATTCATTTTGCTTGATATAACTTAATGTCAAGTAGGTTGGACGAGTCAAGCAAGCCATAAAAGGACTAGAAATGGTCTTCACACAACCCTCCACTTGACAACTAAATCTGAGTTTCCTGGTGAAGGTTATGGCTATGAATCAGAATTCCACACCAAAAAAAAAAAAAAAAAGTTTCATAGTCTTCGGTCTTTATATATCAAAATATAAGATTCTCAAATTTTAAAATATGAGCTCTTCATTACATCTAACGGTCCAAATAAATGTAGAGATTTGTGTGTTACCGAGATAAATAATTTTAGTTTTCAACATACCAAACCCACTTGTCTCTATAACATAAAATTTGAGGGAATCTCAAGCCATATTTAAACGGAACAAGATCCTTTTTAGTTCAAATAAACCGGAGAATATCTAGTTAAACATAGTGAACGAGTATTTTTGTTTTTTCACTTTTTTAAGAGACAAAAATACTCATTCACTATAACTAACTGAATATTCTCCAATTCAGGAATTGTGTTACTAATGAGAGAAGTGGTGCTCATTAATTTATGTTTTTTAAGCATTTGCTCAGAACATATCCCTCCAAGGTATACCATCACTTTCACATCATTAATTTCTGGTTTTGTTGTATTTAAACTAAACGTGAGGATTACTTAAATTGAAACTATTTATTTTAGATCTTATCATAGAAGAAAACAAATACCATTGACTTGCCGCGTCCTGAGTAATTTATACGTAGGACTTTAACTTTAAAGGTGATGTATCCTTTAAAATTATTAATAAATTTATGATAAATTAATCATGATTTTAAAAGTTACGTCACATTTAAGAGGATAAAGTGAAATACAATTGATACATATAGCATTATTCAATTATAGTTGGCTTCCTAATTCTTGTTATTGCAAATGCTCGCTGGGAAGCCTCTTTTGCTTTTTCTTTTTTACTTAATTTGCTGTTTAATCCAAAATAATAATAAAATTTTATTTGGAAAAATGCTACACACACTCACATTCTCGGATCAAGTGTACTCTTTAATATGACAATAAAAATTACCATTAAATTCTAAATAAGTTAATATTAGATTTTAGATATAATTGTAATTTTAATTATCATGTAAGAGAATTTATGCTTAGAAGGAAGAAGGATCGTCTAAAATTATCTAAAAAAATAAAATAATAATTTTACCTTTCTAAAAATAATTTAAAAAACCAAACTATTCCGCAATTTCCGCTTAAAAGTGTGCAGCATGTATTGTTGCTGTTGGTTTTTGCATTGGGTCCATCTGTACACACTCTCTTTCAAACACTGGAAACTCTTGGAGTCTTGTTCTTTTTTTTTTTCAATGATTAATATGATTATTATTATTTTTTAATATTGTTATTATTTTTTTAGGTTGGAATTTTTTTTTTATTATTAAATATTATTAATAACACTAATTCATGTAATTCTTAGGTACTCTATTTTTTCAATGATACAAAATATGATTAATACTATAAAATGTCTATTATTTAATTTATATTTTTTATTAAATAAAATAGAATATGGTGAGAATTTTAAAAATTTTTAAGTTCTACCATGAATATTTCCACATGACCACTCTGAAATGACGAAATCAGACAAATCCTTCTCAAAGGTAATGAATGAGTTTTTTTTTTTTTTTTAGTGATAGGACCGCACAGAGGAAGGGAAATGAGAGAGGAGAATTCAAATTAGTTTCATGAGGCGTGGCCCTCAGCTAATTAAATTACCCTAAGAGATTGGCAATGAATGATATGGATAATCTACGATCTAAATTGTTTTTTTTTTTTTTTGAAACATATCATACTCATTCATTGATAAAAGTTGTGAGCTTAAAGCTCTTACAAACAGAGCAAAAAGCTCTGAAGTAAATCATAGCCGAAGTTAAAGATACAGTCATCAACAACAGATCAAATCAACAAAAACACAGCATCCGCTAACCTATGACTAAATATCAGGTTGAAAACTCAGATCTGCATCAAACAGACACCATCTAATGCATAGGTAGCACTTATTCCTCGGTCTTGAGAGCAAAACCCCCAAACCGATACTTGTTCCTCGGCCTTGAGAGCAAAACCCCCAAGCTGATACTTATTTATCGGCCTTGAGAGCAAAACCTACAAGCCGATACTCATCCTCCTCAACTCGAAAGCCAGGATAAATTTCACATCCACAACCCAAAGGTTTGGACCAGTAATATTGGGTAGCAGCCGGGCGCAACAAAGCAGGAGGAGAAAACCTTATTACAAGCATAAATAAAACCATACAGGGAAATAAAGGGAACAATAAAATTAATGCAGGAAAAGAAATTACAGTAAATAAAACCAAATACAGGGGAGCTCAAAAGAAATGCAAAACTGAAAAACAACAAAACAGGAAAATAAATGCGAAAAACACTCAAAGCGGGTCACGGCAGCCGGAGGAGGCCGATCGCGAGCTGGCCGGAAACTGCCGCGGAAGGTGGCACAAAAAGCTTGGCGCGGGAGAGGCGCGTGAAAAGACCCGACAGCGAGCGGTGAGCAGCAAAGCGAGGGCGGAGGAGATCGGCGGCACACATAAACAAACAGGGAGGGGGAGAGTTTGAGTGAAAACCCCCAAAAGCAGTACCCACCGAGAAAGAACACAAGCACAACAGAATATAAAACACCAAAGACAGAAACAAACCTAAAACAAAAATCGGGAAGCAAGGAAGGGAGGAGGGATCCCGGTAGCAGTATCCTACTCAGCAGCACAGGCGCTGAAAGAAGTGGGTTTCTAGGAAGCTTGGGTTTCAGTACACAATGCAGATTCTGATCTAAATTGTAAGTTAATAAAGGCTGTTTGACAATATTTTGGGGGGGGGGGGAACTTTATTTTAATTCTCCTAAACTTTTAATACTTTTACAATTTTTCCCTTAAAGTTAAAAACTCTTAATCTAGTATATGGAATTTTAAAAATTTTGTAATCCCACCCTTCTATTATTAAGATTTTCCATGGAGGGTAAGAATTCTCTAAAATACCCACGTGTTAAATTAAATTAAATTTCTCCTATTTTATTCTTTGATTGAGAAAATGTTTTGACGCGGCAAAAATAATTTATTATATTTTTGTGAATATTTAACATTTGAAGTTGTCTATTAACTCTTCTGCGCGTTTGAAATAATTGGAGTCCCTCTGTTTCTGTGGTTAGGTCCGTTGGCGGTACTAGTCAACACATCAACTTCGGAGTTCACACGGCCCCCCTTCGTTGCATCCAGACTTCACATGCTGGCGTTACGCCTAGCATAAATATATTACTAAACACTAGCACTTCCAATTCTCTTTATATATATATATATATTGGTTCTCCGCTTTATTGTGATTGATTCCATTCTGGTTTCTTCCTGAAGAAAAGAATTTTGAAACAGAGGAGTGATCGCCGGGAAAGATGGCGGGGGGAGAAGAGGGACAAACTTTGGAGTATACCCCAACCTGGGTTGTCGCCGTTGTCTGCAGCGTCATCGTCCTCATCTCTCTCTCCGTCGAGCGAATCCTCCATTACCTTGGCAAGGCAAGCATATATCTCAACAAACTTTCTCCTTCATCCCCTGTCTCTCATTCTGTCTCCAATCAATCATCATTGTTCAAATTTGATGTTTCTTTGCAGTATCTCAAGAAGAACAACCAGAAGCCTCTGTTCGAGGCGTTACAGAAGATCAAAGAAGGTCGTCACACCTTCACTCCCCTCTCTCTCTCTCTCACTCTGTTTTTTGTTTTATTGTAAATATTTTGGTGGGTTTTGGGTAAATGCAGAGTTGATGTTGTTGGGATTCATATCACTCCTACTGGTAGTTTTCCAAACTCGAATTTCCAAACTTTGCATATCAGAGGACTTAGCCAACAAATGGTTGCCCTGTGATATTAAAAAAGATGCTTCTTCGACTTCCCATTTCCAAACCTTCTTCAATTCCTTTGTTCCCGGGGCTACCCGTCGTCTCCTTGCCGAGGCCTCTGCTTCTTCCACCGGTTCTTGTAAAGAGGTTCTTCAACTTTTTGTTTTTTTTTCTGCAATTTGTTCTTCAATGCTTCCATCGATGTTATATATATATAATGCACTAAATCTGGTAGTTTGTTATTCTATTGATGAAAGTCAACAGGAGCGTTTCACAGGAAATTAATGTTTAGTGGAGTTGTTTAGACTTGATCAAATCGATGCACCAAACTAGTTTTTATTTTTATTTTTTATTAATTATTATTTTCTTTTGTCTTCTTCTTCTTCTTCTTCTTCTTTTCTAATTAAAAAAAAAAATCCGTTGATTGTTTTGAATATGATAAACTTGTAGACTAAGGAACAAAAAATAGATAATAGACTAGTCATGTCATCATGCAGATAGACTGTAATCTTCTCTCTTCTAAAATTCTTTGAACTTTCACTATTTTTTTTTAATACGTTTTCTGTTATATCAGTTTACTCCCTACACTTCAAGTCTCTCTCATTTCTGCAAGACAAAATCAGTCTGGATGATTTATTGAAAAATTTATTCTCACATTTTCTTTCAATGATCTTGGAATTAGGTGCAGTTAGAACATCTCATAAATCCCAGTATTGTTAGCTGAGTTTACTCCCTAAACCTCATTTTGTTCTAACTGTGAAAGCTTCAAGTTAAGTCTGCACATTTAAAATCAAACTCTAGGAGATTCGAATTTCCCTTTCTCATGAGAGACACCAGAGCAATTTCTCAATGTAATGCAGACATCTATCCTACATGATCTTTAAAAGAGAGATCACTTGCACTGAGTTTCCTTGGAAAGATAAGAAGGTTTCTTGCAATCTCTACAATCATCAAAATTCTTTTTTTGTTTTTTGGATATGTCTGTAAAGGGGAGGGGGATTCGAACTAGTGACCTCCGCTTTATGAGGTGTGGTCTCCATTTGATTGAACTACCCTTTGGGAACAGAAGAACCAAAATTTTACTAACATACTCAAAGCCAATGTAACAGAGAGGATACAACTCCATAAACTCGTTGAAATCATTTCAAATTACAGAAAGTATTGAGTTTCTAGCACTATATTAAGAGTTTCAAGCAAATAAGTTCAACTCATGTTTTTGGAAAATGCTCTCATCTTATTATTAATGCCTGTTACACCCATTTATGAATTGAAAGATCTGATTAGTTTCTGCTTTTCTTTACATATTTTTCCAGGGAAAGGTCCCACTGTTATCTATCACTGCACTGCATCATCTTCACATATTCATCTTTGTGTTAGCTGTCGTCCATGTGACTTTCTGTGCTCTAACCATTCTTTTCGGAGGGGCAAAGGTACATTGGCCTTATTTTTGTTCTTATCTGTCTAATTTCTCCTTAAAACCAAGATTTTCTCTTCTTTAAACTTAATGGCAATGTTTCTGTCAAATATTTCAATGGTGTAGATACGTCTATGGAAACGTTGGGAGGATGCTATCCAAGAAAAGGAATACAACCCAGAAGAAGGTAATGCTCGTTAAAGCTAATGCCTAGATACTTTCCAGTTCTAAATTTAATTTTTCTCATGCAAATACCATGTGTTGCAGTTCTGAAAACAAAATTTACAGACGTTCAAGATCATGCTTTTATCCGGAGTCGATTTCTGGGATTTGGCAAGGATTCAGCTCTGCTAGGGTGGTTGGTAAGTTGTGGAGTCCTTTGTCATCAAATCAATCTGCCTGTTTGATTCATCAATGTTATTAAAGAGGAATATTTGAAAGATCATTCTAGTGATTAGTTTTTCAAATGAAAGCTTTTCATTTCTCTGAGGGTTGCTGAAATTTATATTTTGATTGATGAAATTTACTAGAAATCACAAACTGATAAGACTAACTATTTGATTGAGTTGGCTTACTATGAGATTCTCAACTTAGAAGTGTTCATCAGGAAAAGAAAAAATCATTTGTTTTACCTGTTCTTTTATGCCAGACTTTAACATTACCTTTTTTGCTACCACTTAACTACTATCAACCCTGAAATTCATAGGGAAAGGCAAGTTAAAACACATACAAAACTTAAATGTTGCAGAATGCAGATCATCTTTCTTGTGCAGTTTACATGAAAGTAAATAATCTAGAATAAAAAACTTTGATATTATATGAAAAATACTTGCTTCAATTTCAATGCCTGAGTTATAGTGGACATCAAAATGGGGAAAGTTACAATAAAATGCAGTAATGTTTTCTGTCTGCTATTACCATTAACTAATATCCTTTTTTAATGGCTTCATCGTTTTCAGCATTCATTTTTCAAGCAATTTTATGGGTCTGTGTCTAAAACAGATTATATGACTCTGCGACTAGGCTTCATTATGGTAAGTTATACAAATTTCTACATTTATCTTTTGACACCCCCATACTTCCTTTTTATTACTTGAGATACACTTTCTGAGTTTTAATATTTTTATTTTGCCTAGACTCATTGCAGGGGAAACCTAAAGTATAATTTCCATAAGTACATGATACGTACCCTTGAAGCTGATTTCAAGAAAGTCGTTGGAATAAGGTTAGTACTTACAGTTACAAAAGACATGCCAAGCCATAGCTCTGTTAACTATTTTTCAGTATTTAGTATTTAGTTTTACTGTTTCTTTTTATCTTTTCATGGATCATATTGTTGTCTGTGAAACTAAATGCTTTCAAATCTGGCTCAGAAAAAATATTACTTCCTAATCTGATTCCTCTTAATGGATAGATCTTACTAATTTCTGATTTCATCATCGCAGTTGGTATCTTTGGGTATTTGTGGTCATTTTCTTGTTGCTGAATGTCTCTGGTAACTCTCTCTCTCTCTCTATTGATCATATTTTTTTAGCTGGAAGTTGAATTTTATGTTCAAAAGATTTGGCTCGGAAAGTGGTAGAGGTTTTCAGTTTATCCATTTGAGACACATTTCTCTATCTTATTACCATTGACAAGAATGTAATATTCCAGGAATTGGTGTCCAAAATTTTAAAATTTTCTGATGACAATTTAAAAAAAAAAAAAAAAAAAGAAGAAGAAAAAAAGCCATATTTCTTGTCTCCATTCTAGGCTCTGCTACATGAAGATCATTATTTCCCAAGAATCATGTGTTGTGATTTTCTTGCAGGTTGGCATGCATATTTTTGGATTGCATTCTTTCCCTTTGTTGTAAGTTTGTCCATCTTCGTTTCCCTATTAAATTACCCTATTATATTTATGCACATTTCTCCCTGCATAAAACTCCCAGAGAACAACCTTTAACGTTGATAATGATTCTTTTTACAGCTTCTCCTTGCTGTGGGCACCAAGTTGGAACATGTAATCACCCAGTTGGCCCTTGAGGTTGCTGAGAAACATGTAGCACTTCCAGGAGCATTGATAGTTCAACCTTCAGATGATCACTTCTGGTTCCATAGGCCCCGGATTGTTCTCTTGCTCATTCATATCATCCTGTTTCAGAATTCTTTTGAAATGGCATTTTTCTTCTGGATATGGGTAAAACATATATTTCTACAGTCATCTGACATTTCATATAAACTTCATATTTGATCTTCTCTGATGCAATCTATTGCAGGCCCAATATGGATTTGACTCCTGCATAATGGGAGAAATTGGCTATATTATCCCTCGACTTGTTATAGGGTAAAACAAATGATATATATATATGTTCTATTCTTGAAACCATGACTCTCCATTTATATACAAAATCTTATGTTTTGGTTGAATACCAATTTTCATTCTTAGGGTATTCATCCAGTTCGTCTGCAGCTACAGTACCCTACCACTCTATGCAATTGTCACCCAGGTGAGTTGGGATCATTCTAAGAACTCTTAAACTTCTTCTTTTTCTGCATATTTATGTTGGGGTTTTAGGCTGATGAAGATTACCCTTTATATGATCCCTTAAAATGTAGATGGGAACTTCATTTAAAAAGGATATTTTTGAAGAACACATTCAAGAGGGAATTGTTGGTTGGGCTCAGCAGGCCAAAAAGAACAAGAGAAAGGCTGCTAATGGCTCTACTACTCATCATGGCTCTACTACTACTATCTCTACCCATCATGGCTCTAGCCAAGTGGATCAAAAAGAGACTGCTCCTTTGAGGGTCCAGATGGCCGAAGTTGGTGGAATGCAATCTGCAATGGAAGAAGGCAATGCAGGAGAGATTGAACATGCAACTGTCTCCCATGGACACAAATGAAGTGCCTCAAGCCTCTTACTTATGTTTTGAGTTTAGTGTTTTTTATCTCTACCTACTGCATAGCAAAATTGGTTAGAAGTATATACTTCCATGGTTCATTTACGCATTTGTTTTTTTGTAAATTTGTAGTCAATCACAAGTTGAGCAACTGAGAACAAAAATACCGTCGAGAATATAATATAGTTATATGTTTTTGCCTAAAATACAAGTCTGCTCATCTAAGTTTGAGTTTTCTGGTAATGTAGTTTCTACTTTTGGTTTTGCAAAATTTATCCATAATCTTTCATATTATGATCAATGCAACCCTTTAGTTCACATTCATTACTCTCGTTATTATTAGGATTGAGGTCCCTTGTAATTCCAATGGATTGCAGAGGGCCTGTAATTCTAAGAAATTGTAGACAACCTCAATCCCCAAAACTCTACTTTCCCCCAACTTTTTCTATTTATTTTATAACATGGAACCTCTCCAAGATATGGCTACTTTGTGTATTCACTCGTGTTGTGTAAACTTTATACATGTGTAAAGCATCCTGTCTACATGGATCATACAATATTCCGACTTCATTGGGGGGTGGTTACAAGGAATTGTTTGTGTAAATTTAGACATGATGAAAATGCCATCAAGACCAAGGTTCTTACCATTTGAGCCAACCCCTAGAGTTTCTTTCCCCCAACTTTTGGAGTCTAGAGTCCTTAAAATAAAATGAGAATGCCATCAAGCAATTCTAAACCTATGAATCTGGGATGTTAATTGCTTATATATATAGGACAAACAGCAAATACAAAACAAAAACACCGTCCTTAATAAGATCCGAGGTAGAGTCTTTCCACAATCCAAGAAGGGATTCAAGAGAGCAAATAAATGGGAAAGCAGCTTTTAAGGGAGCTAATGAGGCCAAGACAATCAAAGGAGGAGTCCCCTTCAATTCAAGAACTAATTGTTATCAAATAAACCCATGGACATAAGATTTGTGTGTGGCCAATGTACAGGAAAATTTGAAATTGAAACCAATGTCTCATAAGAGGGAACGTGAGGGAGTAAAGGAGGTGGAAAAACCTTAAACCAAAGAAAAGGGAAAGGAGGCAAAGTAAGGGTGTAGGAGGAGGGAGGGGAGCGGAGGCCTCCTCTCAAGTGCTCACAAGGAAGGCAGTGGGGCTCCTCATTGGGGGAGACGGTATTGTCTTAGTGAGGATAAAGAGGCAAAAGGTATCAGAAAATGTGTAAATTTTTAGATAAGTTTCTTAACTTTTCCGTTTGGGCCATTATGTGGGTTTTTTTTTTTTTTTTTTTGATAAAAGAGCCGATGTTATTTCATTCTCAGTCAACAATACAATCGTGGAACAGAGCATTATGCTCTGATACAATAATCTCAGCTAGCTATTCAGGGGAACTATAAAGCCACATGATATCCAGCTCCTCAGACGTAGCCCTCTTGGCCAATGCGTGAGCAGCCCGGTTACTCTCTCTACGGACATAAGTCATTTTCCAGCATGCGAGCCTTTTTATTTCTGAACGAAGGTCATCCACCAGGTGCCCGATTTCGCTCCAATCTGCCTCCAAGGAGTTTACTGCCTCCACGATGGACTTCACATCACCCTCAAACCAAGCTTGTGGAATACCCAACTCTCGAGCAGTTTGAACAGCCACGAGGGCTGCCATGGCCACAGCAGCTGCGGGAGCAAGACCTCCCTGTCGTGTGACACTCCGGGCTGCAACCAAGCGCCCTGTGTGATCCCGGACGACCACTACCAACCCCATTCTCCCAGTTTGCCTTCCGAGAGCCGCATCCCAATTCACCTTGTGCCAGCCTAGCAAAGGAGCCTCCCACTTCCCCGTAGAAGGGAGTCCCACTGGGTCCTCCACAGGCTGGGAATCCACCTGCGCATTTTGGAAATCCCGCAGAGCCTCTGAGGCACTAAAGACAACTGCAGTTGGATGAGAAAAAAAGCCTTCATGAATTAGTTTATTTCTCTTTAACCAGATTCGGCGAGCCATAATCACAAAAGTATGAAACTCCTCCACCGTACATTCCCTCTGTAATTCTTAGAAAGTTAGGCTCATGAAAAGAGCTTTTTTGAAAAGTAAGACAAGCCCCTCCCCACACATCTTGAGCTGAAGGGCAGTGCCAGAGAATATGAGCAATAGTTTCAACTTCCCGTCCACAGACTGGACAGCTTGGATCTGAAATAATCTTCTTCCTCACAATGTTCTCCCGTGTTGGTAAAATATTCTGACAAGCCCTCCAGAAAAATACTTTTTCCGCATTCGGGAGATGCAATTTCCAAAATAGTCTTTCACACTGTACTGTCATTTTTCCTAGAAGAACATTCGGCCATTTGTGAGGTCTCCAAGCCTTTTGTAAGTGATAGGCACTCTTAACAGAAAAAATTCCTTTCATTGTTCCCCTCCATATGAGTCGATCTTCCTGATTGGTCGAGCTAATTGGAATAGAGCTGATTTGATGGCCTTCTTCCACCGAGAACAACTGAGCCAGCAAGGACTGATCCCACCCGCACCCACTTCCATCAAACAGGTTGCACACAGTAGCATTTGGATCAAGTACGCTTGGGGTAGACTGCACCCGGCATGTTGATGATTTAGGCAACCATTTATCCTCCCAAATTCGCACTTTTTGTCCGTTGCCGATCCTCCACACCAGACCTTCTTTTATTATAGCACAAGCACTTTGAATACTACACCATGCAAAAGACGGTTGTTTCCGAATTGTTGCATCAAGAATTGAACAATCCGGAAAGTACTTAGTTTTCATAATCCTTGTAATTAAGTTGTCTAGCATAGCCCACATTCGCTAGACTTGTTTTGCCAAAAGAGCTCTGTTAAAACAATGTAAGTCGAGGAAACCTATACCCCCAAGCGCTTTAGGCGACCCCATTTTACTCCAACTTATCCAAGGAATCCCTCAATCTTTTGCTTTATGACCCCACCAAAAACTTTGCATGAGTGAATTAATTTCGGAAGACAGAGTTTTCGGAAATAAAAAAACACTCATACAATATGAGGGGATAGCTTGAACTACCGCCTTCAACAGAATTTCTTTTCCGGCTTGAGAAAGAAACCGTAATTTCCAATCTTGAAGCCGTTTCCTCACCCTCTCCACAATGCTTCAAAAGGCTTTTGTTCTGGAACGGCCTACTAAGGCGGGCAACCCTAAGTATTTGTCATATCTATTTGTAGCTGGAATCCCTGCAAACTCCAATATAGTCGCCTTCATAGCTGAGGATGTGTTTTTAATGAAGAAAGCATTCATTTTTTGGCCCGACCCAGCCTCGTAAGAGTGAAGGATTGCTGACAGGTTACTCCATTGTGCTAGATTTGCCTTGCAAAATAACAAACTGTCATCGACAAAAAAGAGATGATTAATGTTAGGGCCCCCTTTGGAGGTAGGGACCCCAGACAAAAGCCCCTCCCTATTTGCTTGTGTTACCATTGCACTCAGCGCCTCTGCACAAATGAGGAAAAGATAAGGTGAAATTGGGTCTCCCTGTCTGAATCCCCTAGAGGGGGCAAAAAGCCCCAAAGGTCACCATTGACAATAATCGAAGTTATTTGAAAAAGGTTTAGGTCTTTTGATTTAAAGCTTGGTTTTAAGGAAACATTAACCATTTTAGTAAGAAATGAAACGGGAGTTTTATCGAGGTATTACAATTTACCAAGCTGTTTAAGGTTGCACTCGTACACTCGGGCTATATCCAGTGATCAAACAAAAGTCAACGTACGCTCAGGCTGGTCCCCACACGAGCGTTCGTCTATTGTTTGCATACAAGCGCTCGCATGAGAAAGTTCAAAATTTCCAAAATAACCCTCCAGCTGATCACAGTGATCTAAAAGTCCAATTAACCCTCTAACCAAGTCATTTTAGCCTAGTTAATTATTTGAGTCACTACAGATGTACTCAAGAATCCGCAGATAAACCGTGGTAATCGATCCTAATCAAGCCGAAGATGGAATATAATGAGTAGGGGTGGGTATCGGTTTGATTTGGTTAGGTAGAGTCATTTTCGGTTTGGTTAACCGAAATTGTTGGTTAAATCATTTAATTCACCGATACATTTCGATAAGGATTTATTTTTAAAGTTTCTGTTAAACAAATATTTCGGTTAAAATCGGTTGGATTAATTGTGGACCTTTTTTAATTGGGCAAAAAATTGATTGTTTTGGGGGCCAATATTATTTTTTGGGCTAAAATAGCTTTTTGAATCAAACAAATTTTAAAGGAGCCCATTAATTAATACAATAAGAATCTACCATACATATGTTGTACTAATAAATTGGTCCTAGAATCCACAAACTAATATGTTCTACTAAAAAAACCTAAATTATCATTTTTACTAAAAAAATATTTATCATTGGTTACTTATCGATTAATTCAATTAACCGACCAAAAAAAAAAAATTATATCGATTAACTGAACCGAACTGACGTCGGTATAAAAATTTTTAACCGATTACTGACCGACTTCTAGTAGTAGCCAGTTAATGTTGGTTCGGTCGCACTTGGTAGGCGATAAACGATTAATCTATCTACCCCTAATAATAAATAACCCTAGCCCATAGGGAAAGCAGCGACAACCATTAACATAAACTATTCTTCTTCACCATTTGCATTGTTTTTATCTGCGTATAATTCCAATTAAGATTTGAACCATTGATAGAAAGAAATCAGTATAGAGTAGGCTAGCAGTCGTTCATTCTCATTTCTCACCATTTGTTCAGACAAGGTGATCAATTCCCAACACAAAAAAATAAAATAAAAAATTATTAGTCTAATAAAAGCCGCTTTATATTTTAGGTGTTTTAGGTACCCATTGGGTCAACCTTTTTATTCACTAAAAGAAATTAAAGTCCCTTTATATATATTGCGATGGTGTGATGATAAAAAATTTAGTAAAAAACAGGTGACCCATTGAAGCATGATTTGGTAGCCTTTTTTGCTCGAGTTAATAAGTCTTTAGGGATATTTTTACATCTAATGCCCTAAAACCTTCTGATTTAAAAGTCATTGGTTTAACACTCGTTACATGAGTCAATTAGAAAGCTTAAGGGAACCAAATTTTACACAGCCTGACCAAAAAGAAGAAAAAGAAAGTTATGCCATAGTTATTCATTCTTGTGCAAATATCTATCTAAATTAATAGGCAAATAAATATACGTTTTACTCGTCAGTTCACAAGATTAATAGGCAAATAAATGTATAGAGTGCAAGTAGAAGATCATTCCCATAAGGATTAGTATAAACTATGTTTAAAATTAATTCCGTAATTAAAACAAGGTAAAAGGTTGATTTTTGATTTAATAAAGATAAAAGGGTAGGGTTTTGATATCCACCATCGTGGTGTATTTTTTTTTAATAATTTATTTTTTAGAATTTTAAGGGTATTTTTTATATTTTTGTGGAACAAAAATGAGTATATTATAATTTTTTAATAATTTAGAGGGACATTGCTTCAATTGTTTGGATGTCATTGTAGATTTTGTGGTTAATTTGAGGGGATTTGTGTACTTCCCCCTCTCTTTTTTTTTTTTTCTCTCTAAACTTATAAGAAAGTAATGGCCGTATTTGGATTTCAAAGAGATGTTTCCAAGAAATTGTGTAGTTAATTTAAAGATTTGTTTTTCTAATTTATTGGAGTATTTTTTGTCTTATTGAGAAAAATTTAGGGTCATTTTTATCTTTTTTTTGGCTTTATAAGGACATTATCAAATTTTTAGTAGTTTAGAAAGACATTGTCAATTCATTGAATAATAATTTGAGGGGGTATGTGGACTTTTATTCGTACCATCCTTTTATTTTCTCAAAGTCGATGTGGTATTTAAAATTTTTATTAGATTTAGAATTAATCACTATTAAATTTTGATTTAAAATTAAATCAATTTAAAAAAGATAAAATAATAATATTAATAATATTAATATTAATAGTACGTAACCATATGCACTTACTAAACAAAATTGGAATCATTGAAACATTTACACTTCCCTTTGAATGTGCTTAAATTGATTTTCCCATTTTTTTTTTTAAAAAAAAAAAATTTACATGTTCACACAAGGGGAAGGGAAAAGAAATTGGAGTAATGTTAGGTACCATTTTTTATAATCCTAAAATCCTCCTAAAGTTGATGTGGCTTTTAAAATCACCATTAAATTTTAGATAAATCATACTTGAATTTTGATCAAATGGTTATTTTGAAAGACACATCAGCTTTAGGAGGATTTTAGGAGGATAAAAAGATGGTACCTAGCATTACTCAAGAAATTGGGGGAGAGGGGTTGAAACTAACGACATTTGCTTCATGAAGCGTAATCTCCAGCCAATTGAGCTTTCCTATTATTAATCTCATATTCTGGTTAGTGAAAATCAAAGTGAACCACCTATAATGATTACCCAACAATGCAAAATCATAAGGCCCCCCTCCCTTGATATCGTGGTAACTAAGAGTCTAATTGGAATTACGTTTAAAAATAAAACTTTTAATTATTTTTACTTACCATAATTAATTTTTACTTTTCAAGAAAAAAAAAAAAAAAACTTAATCTCAAATAGGAGTTACAAATATTTAGGACTAGAAATGGTCTTCACAAATTTAGTCTTGTCTATCCCCTCTACTTGACAACTAGATCTAGTATTCTGGGTAAGGTTAGAGTTATGAATTCCACACAAAAAATTATTATTATTATTATTATTAGTTTCATTTTTTTTTTCTTTTCGTATAGTTTCATGTTTTAGATAAAATTGATTTTTCTGAGCCACGCCAGAATCCTATGGGTCCTATTTTGGCTGTGTTTGGCAATGGCCATGGCCCATGGACAATTGCTATTCATACTTTACATATTTAAATCTTCAACGTTTTTACTTTTTAGATCACATTAATCACTTTTTACTATTACTTAAATTAAAAAAATCACTACAAAATAATTTTTTTTTTTTTTTCATTTTTCTATACTAAATATTTTTACATTTTTATTTTTATTTTTTTTCATATCAATCAATTTTTGCGACAGTAACAAGCTACTAAAGAGTAACAGGCCAATATCAAACGGACCCTACTGGATTGTCTTACTAGTGAATGAAGGGGTGCTCATTAATTTTTGCTCAAATCATATCCCTCTGAGGTATACAATCACTTTCACATTGCATCACTAATTTCTAGTTTTTTAGTATTTGCACCAAAAGTGTGAAATACGTTAAATGGAAACTATTCATTTTATATTTAAATTTTATTTTGTTGGATTTAATAGAGGATGTGGTGCCTACAACATTATATTGATATGAAATATAGGGGTATTTTGAGAATTTTGAAAATATTTAACGAAAAATCTTAACGGATAAGGATATTATAAAAATAAAAAATAAAAGTTCAATACCTTAAATTGAAAATTTTTAAAATTTAAAATGTAGTTTCCAAACGAATGAAAATTCATGAGAATTTTCTAAAATTTCTTCTAAAATTTAACACGTATGATAAAAAAATAATAGAGGATATATATGTAATTGAAAATTAAAGTAAACCGTGCAAAATACTACTCTAATTGAAAATTATCAGAGTGATGTGACTTCACCTTCTTCTTCCTCTTCTTCTTCTTCTTCTTCTTCTTATTATTATTATTATTATTATTATGATAAGAGGAGCAATTAAAAGTAGAGGATTTGGCTTAATTACCGATTAACCCAAACACCAAAAAATATCGAGTGATGTGACTATTTCTAGATACAATGTTTTTCACGAAAATAATGTTTTTCTCATAGAAGAAAACAAATACCATTAGTATATATGCTGCCAATGCTTGAAAAATTACTTAACTAACAATTCCTCATTCAATATTTTCAATAAAAACCATTCTTTACGATCGATGAGAACTGTCCACATGAAAGAATAAAATTCTTTCATAAGGACTCTTCAACATGAAAATTCTTTCACAAAGAGTCCTCATGATTGATGAGAATTGTCATCATGAAAATTCTTTCACAAGGAGTTTACGGCAAACACCAACATCATGAGTCATTGTATGTCTATTTCAAATTATGTCTTTAGGATACATTACAAAGAATAATTTATATGTAGTACTTCAAAAAACCATTCTACACGATTGACAAGAACTGTTAGTATGAAAATTCTTTCACAAAGAGTTTACGGCAAACACCAACATCATGAGTCATTGTATGTCTATTTCAAATTATGTCTTTAGGATATATTACAAAGAATAATTTATATGTAGTACTTCAAAAAACCATTCTACACGATTGACAAGAACTGTTAGTATGAAAATTCTTTTACAAAGAATTTTCCGCAGAACCCAACATCTTGGGTCACTGTATGTCTATTTCAAACTATGTATTTGGGACACATCACAAAGAATAATTTATACGTAGGACTTCAAAAAACCATTATGCACGATTGACAAAAACTGTTAGTATGAAAATTCCTTCACAAGGAGTTTACCGCAGACCCCAACATCTTGGGTCACAGTATTTCTATTTCAAACTATGTCTTTGGGACACATCACAAATAATAATTTATACGCAGGACTTCAAAAAACTATTCTACACAATTGATGAGAATTGTTAGCATGAAAATTCTTTCACGATGAGTTTATTGCAGACCCCAACATCTTGGGTCAATCATCAATGTATGTAAAACTTTGGGGCGTTTTTCAATTCAACTTCCAAAGTTTTAATTTTGACAATACACCCCCCAAACTTTCAAATTTTTGCAATTCGATCAATGTTATCTCAAAATTTTCATATTGCCCATAATTTTTATTTTTTATTAAAAAAAATAAATAAAAAATTTGGGGGTATAAAAATGGCCAGATGGCTAAAGACCAACCCGATTTTTTTTTTTTTTATGTAAAAAATAAAAATAAAATAAAATAAAAAATTATGGGCAATATGAGAAGTTTGGGATACAATTGGTCAAATTGTAAAAATTTGGAAGTTTGGAGGGGTGCATTGCCAAAATTGAAATATTGGAAATCGAATTAAAAATTGCTCCAAACTTTTTTTTTTGGGGGGGGAGGTAAAGTGTACTTTTCTCAATATTATATTATATTTCACCACATGAATTTTTTTTTTTTTTGCCTTCATCTACTTATTCCATTATAATTATATTATGTTTCTCATCCTTGATTATTACACATCTTTGGTCGATGCCTTTCGGTCCCTTCTTCTACCTAAATAAAAAATTAAAAAAATTAAAAAAAAAAAAAAAAAAAAAAAAGAAGAAAAAGGAGAGAGAGAAGTAAATCACCATATATTGTGATGATCAGAGTCATTTTAGACCATTAAGTGGATGTTTTTGCAGGGAGTAAATCACCATATATTAAGAAGGGAAATGCTAGGTATTCTTTTAATGTTCTCCCAACTGTGATGTGACTTTTAAAATTATTGTTAAATTTGAAATTATCATTATTGACTTTTAATTTATTGGTGATTTTAAAAGTCAAATCACAGGTGAAAAACAGTAGGAGAACACTAGAAGAACACCTAGCATTTCCCTATTAAGAATTTGTCTTTGATATGTTATCCGTCAAATTTTGCAGCGGGAATCTCTTAAAATTGATTATTTAAATTGTGTGCGATTCGGGCAACGCTACAAAGAAGGAACTGAGGGTCTAGTGTGTAATAAATGTTTTAGGTATTTTAATAACTCTAATTCATGTAATTCTTCGGTACTCTATTTTTTTCAATCATACTATGATCAATACTATAAAATGTCTATTATTTAATTTTAATTTTTTATTAAATAAAATAGAATATGGTGAGAATTCTAAAAAATTTTAAGATCTACCATGAATATTTCCACATGATCACTCTGAAATGACGAAATCAGACAAATCCTTCTCGAAGGTAATGAATGAGTTTTTTTTTTTTTTTTTGACAAGTCCTCATAAAGGGAGGGAAATGGGAGAAGAGAATTCAAATTAGTAATTTATATTTCATAAAGAGTGGTTCTGAGCCAATTAAATTACCCTCGGAGATTGGCAATGAATGATATAGGTAACTTATGAGTGACGGGTCTCCTTTGGCGATCCAAATAGTTGAGTTAATAACAAGGCCTTGTTTGACAAATTTTTTTTTTTTTTCTTTATCGGGGGAAACTTTACTTTAATTCTCCTAAACTTTCAATACTTTTACAATTTTTCTCTTAAAGTTAAAAACACTTAATCTAGTATATGGAATTTTAAAAATTTTGTAATCTCACCCTTCTATTAAGATTTTTGGTTAAATCCTAATGGAGGGTAAGAATTCTCTAAAATACCCACGTGTTAAATTAAATTAAATTTCTCCTATTTTATTCTTTGATTGAGAAAATGTTTTGATGCGGCAAAAATAATTTATAATATTTTTGTGAATATTTAACATTTGAAGTTGTCTATTAACTCTTGCGCGCGTTTGAAATAGTTGGAGTCCCTCTGTTTCTGTGGTTAGGCCCGTTGGCGCTACGAGTCAACACACCAACTTCTGAGCTCACACGGCCCCCCTTCGATGCATCCAGTCATCCAGACTTCACATGCTGGCATTACGCCTAGCATAAATATATTACTACACACTAGCTCTTCCAATTCTCTTCATATATAGATATATTGGGTCTACGCTTTGCTGTGATTGATTCCATTCTGGTTTCTTCCTGAAGAAAAGAATTTTGAAACAGAGGAGTGATCGCCGGCAAAGATGGCGGAGGGAGGAAAAACTTTGGAGTATACCCCCACCTGGGTTGTTGCCCTTGTCTGCAGCGTCATCGTCCTCATCTCTCTCTCCGTCGAGCGAATCCTTCATCACCTTGGCAAGGCAAGCATATATCTCAACAAACTTTCTCCTTCATCCCCTGTCTCTCATTCTGTCTCCAATCAATCATCATTGTTCAAATTTGATGTTTTTTTTTTGCAGTATCTCAAGAAGAACAACCAGAAGCCTCTGTTCGAGGCGTTACAGAAGATTAAAGAAGGTCGTCACACCTTCACTCCCCTTTCTCTCTCTCTCTCTCTCACTCTGTTTTTTGTTTCTTTCTTTTTTTATTATTATTGTAAATATTTTGGTGGGTTTTGGGTAAATGCAGAGTTAATGTTGTTGGGGTTCATATCACTCCTACTGGTAGTGTTCCAAACTCGAATTTCCAAACTTTGCATATCGGAGGACTTAGCCAACAAATGGTTGCCCTGTGAGATTAAAAAAGATGCTTTTTCGACTGCCCATTTCCAAACTTTCTTCAATTCCTTTGTTCCCGGGGCAGCCCGTCGTCTCCTTGCCGAGGCCTCTGCTTCTTCCACCGGTTCTTGTAAAGAGGTACTTCAACTTCTTTTTCTTCTTTTTCTTTTTCTTCCTTTTTTTTTTTTTCCTGCAATTTGTTCTTCAATGCTTCCATCGATGTTATATATATATATATATAATGCACTAAATCTGGTTGTTTGTTTAGTGGAGTTGTTTAGACTTGATCAAATCGATGCACCAAACCAGTTTTTATTTTTATTATTATTATTATTATTATTATTTTAATTATTATTTTCTTTTGTGTTCTTCTTCTTCTTTTCTAATTAAAAAAAATCCATTGATTGCTTTGAATATGATAAACTTGTAGACTAAGGAACAAAAAATAGATAATAGACTAGTCATGTCATCATGCAGATAGACTGTAATCTCCTCTCTTCTAAAATTCTTTGAACTTTCACAATTATTTTTTAATACGTTTTCTGTTCTATCAGTTTACTCCCTACACTTCAAGTCTCTCTCATTTCTGCAAGACAAAATTTACGCTCTATTCAGTCTGGATGACTTATTGAAAAATTTATTATTACATTTTCTTTCAATGATCTTGGAATTAGGTGAAGTTAGAACATCTCATAAATCCCAGTATAAATAGTATTGTTAGCTGAGTTTACTCCCTAAACCTTATTTTGTTCTAACTGTGAAAGCTTCAAGTTAAGTCTGCACATTTAAAAATCAAACTCTAGAAGATTCAAATTTCCCTTTCTCGTGAGAGACACCGGAGCAATTGCTCAATGTAATGCAGACATCTATCCTACATGATCTTTAAAAGAGAGATCACTTGCACTGAGTTTCCTTGGAAAGATAAGAAGGTTTCTTGCAATCTCTAGAATCACCAAAATTCTTTTCTTTTTTTTTTTTTTGTTTGGACATGTCCGCAAAGGGGAGGGGGATTCGAACTAGTGACCTCCGCTTCATGAGATATGGTTCCCAACCAATTGAGCTACCCTTTGGAACAGAAGAACCAAAATTTTACTAACATACTCAAAGCCAATGTAACAGAGAGGATACAACTCCATAAACTTGTTGAAATCATTTGAAATTACAGAAAGTATTGAGTTTCTAGCACTAGATTAAGCGTTTCAAGCAAATAAGTTCAACTCATGTTTTTGGAAAATGCTCTCATCCTATTATTAATGCCTGTTACACCCATTTATGAATTGAAAGATCTGATTAGTTTCTGCTTTTCTCTACATATTTTTCCAGGGAAAGGTCCCACTGTTATCTATCACTGCACTGCATCATCTTCACATATTCATCTTTGTGTTAGCAGTCGTCCATGTGACTTTCTGTGCTCTAACCATTCTTTTCGGAGGGGCAAAGGTACATTGGCCTTATTTTTGTTCTTATCTGTCTAATTTCTCCTTAAAACCAAGATTTTCTCTTCTTTAAACTTAATGGCAATGTTTCTGTCATATATTTCAATGGTGTAGATACGTCTATGGAAACGTTGGGAGGATGCTATCCAAGAAAAGGAATACAACCCAGAAGAAGGTAATGCTCGTTAAAGCTAATGCCTAGATACTTTCAAGTTCTAAATTTAATTTTTCTCATGCAAATACCATGTGTTGCAGTTCTGAAAACAAAATTTACACAAGTTCAAGAACATGCTTTTATCCAGAGTCGATTTCTGGGTTTTGGCAAGGATTCAGCTCTACTAGGGTGGTTGGTAAGTTGTGGAGTCCTTCGTCATCAAATCAATCTGCCTGTTTAATTCATCAATGTTATTAAAGAGGAATATTTGAAAGATCATTCTAGTGATTAGTTTTTCAAATGAAAGCTTTTCATTTCTCTGAGGGTTGCTGAAATTTATATTTTGATTGATGAAATTTACTAGAAATCACAAACTGATAAGACTAACTATTTGATTGAGTTGGCTAACTATGAGATTCTCAACTTTAGAAGTGTTCATCAGGACAAGAAAAAATCATTTGTTTTACCTGTTCTTTTATGCCAGACTTTAACATTACCATTTTGGCTACCACTTAACTACTATCAACCCTGAAATTGATAGGGAAAGGCAAGTTAAAACACATACAAAACTTAAATGTTGCAGAATGCAGATCATCTTTCTTGTGCAGTTTACATGAAAGTAAATAATCTAGAATTAAAAACTTTGATATTATATGAAAAATACCTACTTCAATTTCAATGCCTGAGTTATAGTGGACATCAAAATGGGGAAAAGTTACAATAAAATGCAGTAATGTTTTCTGTCTGATATTACCATTAACTGATATCCTTTTTTAATGGCTTCATCGTTTTCAGCATTCATTTTTCAAGCAATTTTATGGGTCTGTGACCAAAACAGATTATATGACTCTGCGACTAGGCTTCATTATGGTAAGTTATACAAATTTCTACATTTATCTTTTGACACCCCAATACTTCATTTTCATTACTTGTGTTGGGGTTATCCCACATCGGTTGTGGAAGGGGCTAGTGGTCACTTTATAAGTGTGAGGGAAAGCCTCACCTCTTGAGCTAACTTTTGGGGTTGAGAGAGGCCCAAGACCACCCAACACTGGTATCAGAGCTCAGGTTTACCAACAAGTCTCGGCCCAACAGTCCACGGGAGAAACGGGTTGTCGCTGCTCCGACCCAGGGTCCGATGTGTGAGGGGGAGTTTGTTGGGGTTATCCCACATCGGTTGTGGAAGGAACTGATGATCAGTTTATAAGTGTGAGGTTTACCACCCAATAGTGGTATCAAAGCCCAGGTTTACCAACAAGTCTCGGCCTAACAGTCCACGGAAGAAAGGGGTTATCGCTGCTCTGACTCAGGGCCCGATGTGTGAGGGGGAGATTGTTGGGGTTATCCCACATCGGTTGTGGAAGGGGCTGGTGGTCACTTTATAAGTGTGAGGGAAAGTCTCACCTCTTAAGCTAGCTTTTGAGGTTGAGAGAGGCCCAAGACCACCCAATAGAATTGTTGGGGTTATCCCACATTGGTTGTGGAAGGGGCTGGTGATCAGTTTATAAGTGTGAGGTTTACCACCCAATAGTGGTATCAAAGCCCAGGTTTACCAACAAGTCTCGGCCTAACAGTCTACGGAAGAAAGGGGTTATCGCTGCTCCGACCCAGGGCCCGATGTGTCAGGGGGAGATTGTTGGGGTTATCCCACATCGGTTGTGGAAGGAGCTGGTGGTCACTTTATAAGTGTAAGGGAAAGCCTCACCTCTTGAGCTAGCTTTTGGGGTTGAGAGAGGCCCAAGACCACCCAATAGTGGTATCAAAGCCCAGGTTTACTAATAAGTCTCAGCCCAACAGTCCACGGAAGAAAGGGGTTATCGCTGCTCCGACCCAGGGCCCGATGTGTGAGGGGGAGATTGTTGGGGTTATTCCACATCGGTTGTGGAAGGGGCTGGTGGTCACTTTATAAATGGAAGGGAAAGGATCACCTCTTGAGCTAGCTTTTGGGGTTAAGAGAGGCCTAAGACCACCCAATAGTGGTATCATATCTAACCCATTATCATCAGTATGGATTTTCTCAATCTGTAACATCTTATCCTCCAGTTGCATCTGATGGTGATGTGGTATTTGCTTTTGATGAAGCTTATGCTAATCTCGCATGTGATGAATCTACGTGGGTAGTTGATATAGCAGCATCTTTTCATATTACTCCACATAGAGATTTCTGCTCTTCCTACACCAGTGGCGATTTTGGTTGGGTTAGGATGGTAAATGAAGCAAAGTGTAAAGTTGTGGGCATGGGAGATATACAGCTAGAAACTAGCATTGGGTGCAAATTGATGCTTAAGGATGTCAGGCATGTTCCTGAAATGCGCTTCAACTTGATTTCTATTGGGAAACTTGATGATGAAGGCTACCACAATTACCTTGGAGGTGGACAGTGGAAACTGAGCAAGGGTTCTCTTATCTTAGCTAGGGGAAAGAAGACCAACACTTTCTACAAGACAGCTGCAAGACTAGTCAAGAGAGATGCGATTGTTGTTGAGAATGAAAACTTCACTGAGCTATGGCACAAGAGGCTTGGTCACATGAGTGAGAAAGGACTTCAGATTCTCGCCAAGGAACAACTCCTACCTAATAATAAAGGTACGTCACTAACGCCCTGTACTCATTGTTTTGTTGGAAAACAAAAACGAGTTTCTTTTCAAAAATCTTCTTCATCAAGAAAGTCTAATATTCTTGATTTAGTTCACACTGATGTCTACACTATGAACACTAAAACTCTAGGTGGTGCACTTTATTATGTGACTTTTATTGATGACCACTCTAGAAAGGTATGGGTGTTTGCTTTGAAAACCAAAGATCAGGTATTGGGTGTGTTTAAAGTCTTTCACATGAAAGTTGAAAGAGAAACTGGAAGGCAGTTAAAATGCGTCCATGCAGACAATGGTGGTGAATACAGAGGACCGTTTGAAGAGTATTGCAAAAGCCATGGGATCAGGCTTGAGAAAACTGTACCCAAGACTCCGCAGCATAATGGTGTAGCAGAGAGAATGAACAGAACCATCTGTGAGAGAATCAGGTGTATGCTCTCTCATGCAAAATTGCCTAAACAGTTTTGGGGTGAGGCAATGAGGACAACAGTTGACTTGATAAATCTTTCTCCTTCAGTTCTTTTGGATGGTGACATTCCTCAAAGAGTTTGGACATGGAAAAATGTTTCTTTTGAGCACTTGAGAGTGTTTGGCTACAGGGCATTCGTCCATATTCCTAGAGATGAGAGGTTAAAGCTTGATAGCAAAGTCAAGCAATGTATCTTCATGGGTTATGGGCATGAGGAGTTTGGTTACAGATTGTGGGATCCAATTAATAAGAAAATCATACGAAGCAGAGATGTCGTATTCTTTCAAGATCAAACCATTGAAGACTTGGATCAGAAAAAGGCAGAGTCTCTCAGTGAATACCGTGCTGATTTGGATCCAATTATTCCTCCTTGTGTGATGCATGATGAACACATAGGAGATGTACAAGAAGAACAGGTTGATACAGTTGGTGAAAATGGTGAGCCTGTAATTGATAATGTGGAGTCAGAAGAGCATTTAGAGCAAGCTTCTTCAGAACCAGCCGTTGAGATTCAGTTGAGAAGATCTACCAGAAACCGACAGCCTTCCAGAACGTATTCAGTCAATGAGTATGTGTTACTTTCTGATGGGGGAGAGCCAGAAAGTTATCAAGAGGTTATACTACATGACTAGAAAAATCAATGGTTAGAAGCCATGCAAGACGAGATGAAATCCTTGCATAAGAATCACACATATGATTTGGTGGAACTACCTAAGGGCAAGAGAGCACTCAAGAATAAATGGGTGTTCAGATGCAAGATTGAACCAAACAGATCACAGCCAAGGTACAAGGCGCGACTAGTTGTAAAGGGGTTTGGTCAAAAGAAGGGCATTGATTTTGATGAAATTTTCTCACCCGTGGTAAAGATGTCTTCTATCAGAGTTGTTTTGAGTTTGGCTGCCAAAATGAATTTGGAGATCGAACAGCTTGATGTGAAGACTGCTTTTCTTCATGGTGACTTAGAGGAGGAAATTTATATGGAGCAACCAGAATGGTTCATAGCTAAAGGCAAAGAACACTTAGTGTGTCAGTTGAAAAAGTACTTGTACGGACTCAAGCAGGCACCGAGACAGTGGTATAAGAAGTTTGATTCTTTTATGGTTGATCATGGGTATGAGAGAACTACAGCAGAACATTGTGTGTTTGTGAAGAAATTCTCTGATGGAGAATTTATTATTCTCTTGCTATATGTGGACGACATATTGATTGTTTGTCTGTGACACTAGTAAAATTGACAGACTGAAGAAAGAATTGAGTAAGTCCTTTGCTATGAAGGACTTGGGACCCGCAAAGCATATCCTTGGTATGAAGATCTCTCGTGATAGGAAGAAAGGAAAATTGTGGCTATCACAAGAGAGTTATATCGAGAAGGTATTGACAGGTTCAACATGAGCAAGGCAAAATCGGTGAGCTCTACACTTGCAGGGCATTTGAAGTTGAGTTCAAAGCAAAGTCCTACAAGTGAGAAAGAAAAAGATGAAATGAAGAAAGTGCCTTACGCATCAGCCGTGGGTAGCTTGATGTACGCCATGGTGTGTACGAGGCCTGATATCGCTCATGCAGTTGGAGTTGTTAGTCGGTTCCTTTCTAATCCTGGGAAAGAACATTGGGCAGCTGTGAAATGGATTCTCAGGTATCTCAGAGGTACTTCGAGAGTATGTTTGTGCTTCGGCAGTGGTCAACAGGTGCTTGATGGGTTTACAGATGTAGATATGGCTGGGGATATTGATTCTAGAAAATCTACTTCAGGGTACCTGATTACTTATTCAGGGGGAGCAGTGTCATGGCAGTCCAGATTGCAGAAGTGTGTTGCTTTGTCTACCACAGAGGCAGAGTACATTGCTATTACTGAAGCGGCTAAAGAATTGTTATGGATGAAAAAGTTCTTACAAGAACTGGGTTTACAGCAAGAGAGGTATGTGCTTTACTGTGACAGTCAGAGTGCCATCCATCTCAGTAAGAATTCAACTTTCCATTCAAGATCGAAACATATTGATGTTAAGTGTCATTGGATTCGTGATGCACTGGAGGATAAGCTGTTACAGATTGAGAAAATCCATACTGATGATAATGGGTCAAATATGATGACTAAATCGTTGCCTATGCAAAAGTTTGAAATTTGCAGAAGATCGGCAGGCTTCGTGAAGCCCCCCACATAATCGAGAGGGGGAGATTCTATTGGGTGGTCTTGGGCCTCTCTCAACCCCAAAAGCTAGCTCAAGAAGTGAGGCTTTCTCTCACACTTATAAAGTGACCACCAGCCCCTTCCACAACCGATGTGGGATAACTCCAACAATCTCCCCCTCACACATCGGGCCCTGGGTCGGAGCAGCGATAACCCCTTTCTTCCGTGGACTGTTGGGCCGAGACTTGTTGGTAAACCTGGGCTTTGATACCACTATTGGGTGGTAAACCTCACACTTATAAACTGATCACCAGCCCCTTCCACAACCGATGTGGGATAACCCCAAGAACTAGAGATACACTTTCTGAGTTTTAGTATTTTTATTTTGCCTAGACTCATTGCAGGGGAAACCTAAAGTATAATTTCCATAAGTACATGATACGTACCCTTGAAGCTGATTTCAAGAAAGTCGTTGGAATAAGGTTAGTACTTACAATTACAAAAGACATGCCAAGCCATAGCTCTGTTAACTATTTTTCAGTATTCAGTCTTTAGTTTTACTGTTTCTTTTTATCTTTTCATGGATCATATTGTTGTCTGTGAAACTAAATGCTTTCAAATCTGGCTCAGAAAAAATATTACATCCTAATCTGATTCCTCTTAATTGATAGATCTTACTAATTTCTGATTTCATCATCGCAGGTGGTATCTTTGGGTATTTGTGGTCATTTTCTTGTTGTTGAATGTCTCTGGTAACTCTCTCTCTCTCTCTCTATTGATCATATTTTTTAAGCTGGAACTTGAATTTTATGTTCAAAAGATTTGGCTCGGAAAGTGGTAGAGGTTTTCAGTTTATCCATTTGAGTCACATTTCTCTATCTTATTACCATTAACAAGAATGTAATATTCCAGGAATTGGTGTCCAAAGTTTTAAAATTTTCTGATGACAATAATGCCATAGTTCTTGTCTCCATTCAAGACTCTGCTACATGAAGATCATTATTTCCCAAGAATCATGTGTTGTGATTTTCTTGCAGGTTGGCATGCATATTTTTGGATTGCATTCTTTCCCTTTGTTGTAAGTTTGTCCATCTTAGTTTTCCTGTTAAATTACCCTATTATATTTATGCACATTTCTCTCTGCATAAAACTCCCAGAGAACAACCTTAACGTTGATAGTTATTTTTACAGCTTCTCCTTGCTGTGGGCACCAAGTTGGAACATGTAATCACCCAGTTGGCCCTTGAGGTTGCTGAGAAACATGTAGCACTTCCAGGAGCATTGATAGTTCAACCTTCAGATGATCACTTCTGGTTCCATAGGCCCCGGATTGTTCTCTTGCTCATTCATATCATCCTGTTTCAGAATTCTTTTGAAATGGCATTTTTCTTCTGGATATGGGTAAAACATATATTTCTACAGTCATCTGACATTTCATATAAACTTCATATTTGATCTTCTCTGATGCAATCTATTGCAGGCCCAATATGGATTTGACTCCTGCATAATGGGAGAAATTGGCTATATTATCCCTCGACTTGTTATAGGGTAAAACAAATGATATATATATATGTTCTATTCTTGAAACCATGACTCTCCATTTATATACAAAATCTTATGTTTTGGTTGAATACCAATTTTCATTCTTAGGGTATTCATCCAGTTCGTCTGCAGCTACAGTACCCTACCACTCTATGCAATTGTCACCCAGGTGAGTTGGGATCATTCTAAGAACTCTTAAACTTCTTCTTTTTCTGCATATTTATGTTGGGGTTTTAGGCTGATGAAGATTACCCTTTATATGATCCCTTAAAATGTAGATGGGAACTTCATTTAAAAAGGATATTTTTGAAGAACACATTCAAGAGGGGCTTGTTGGTTGGGCTCGGCAGGCCAAAACGAACAAGAGAAAGGCTGCTAATGGCTCTACTACTACCTCTACCCATCATGGCTCTAGCCAAGTGGATCACAAAGAGACTACTCCTTTGAGGGTCCAGATGGCAGAAGTAGGTGGAATGCAATTTGCAATGGAAGAAGGCAATGCAGGAGAGATTGAGCATGCAACTGTCTCCCATGGACACAAATGAAGTGCCTCAAGCCTCTTACTTATGTTTTGCGTTTAGTGTTTTTTATCTCTACACACTGCATAGCAAAATTGGTTAGAAGTATATACTTCCATAGTTCATTTACTCATTTGTTTTTTAGTAAATTTGTAGTCGATCGCAAGTTGAGCAACCGTTGAGAATATAATATAGTTATATGTTTATGCCTAAAATACAAGTCTGTTCATCTAAGTTTGAGTTTTCTGGTAATATAGTTTCTACTTTTGGTTTTGCAAGAGTTATCCCTAATCTTTCAAATTATGATCAATGCAACCCTTTAGTCCACGTCCATTACTCTCGTTATTATTAGATTGAGGTCCCTTGTAATTCCAAGGAATCGTAGGGGGCTTGTAATTGTAAGAAATTGTAGAAAATCTCAATCCCCATAGCTCCACTTTCCCCCAACTTTTCATTTATTTATTTTATTTTTATTTTATAACGAGGAACCTCTCCAAGACATGGCTACTTTGTATATTCACTTCTGTCGGGTAAACCTTATACCCGTGTAAAGCATCCTCTCCACACGGATCAGACAATATTTCAACTTCACTGGTGGACTGATTCTAAGGAATTGTTTGTTCTCAAGAGGATTCGAATTTTGGACCTAATGAAAATACTACCAAGAGGATTCGAATTTTGGACATAATGAAAATACTACCAAAACCAAGGTCCAAGGCTCTTACCATTTGAGCCAACCCCTTGGAGTTTCTTTCCCCTCACTCTTCAAGGGTGGAGCAAAGAGACTGTCAATAAGGACAGTGGTGGAATCTGATGGGGTAAAGGAGGTGGAAAAGAGGCAAAGGAAGGGTGTAGGAGGAGGGGAGCAGAGTCCTCCTCGTTGGGGGAAAGGTATTTTGTCTAAGTGAAGATAAAAGAGGCAAAAAATTATTAGAAAATGTGTAATTTTTTATATCAGTTTCTTCGCCATGTAACTTTTCTGTTTGGGGCGTTAATGTGGCACTTCCAACTAATCCTTAAATAAGTCATTCTTACAAAACAAAAAGGGAAAAAAATTAAGTCAAATAATTTGAACAAAAAAGAATCAATCAACTTAAGTTATTTCGGAATAATGAACAATGTCACATTAACCCGGTAGTATGAGAGATGAGTAATTAGAATTATTCTAACATTACTCGTGAATTAATCATTCAGCAGTCCACTAAAACATCAGGTGGAGCCTGAGGCAGGCCGATGTAGGTTTTGTGCCAAAAATTTAAAAAATAAAAATAAATAAATAAAATAAGGTTTCCAATTGTAATAAGCAACACTAAGATTGTCACACGTCATAAATATATCCTGGTCTCCTGGGAATCAACCATGACCTCCTCGTCTTATTACACCAAAATTTCTATGTAGATAACAATTATATATATAATGGAACGACCCTCCTTGCCAGTTCCATGAACATCAATGAAACACAGCCTAAGACAGTCACAAAACTATTCCAACTCATTTTCTTCCTGTTACCATGCTTGTTTGATAATCAGAGGCAGGTAGTATTGGTTGCAGATTGCAGGAGACTTCTTTTTCTAATTTGCTTGTCATTGTCACAGCTGATATAATTGATAGCTTCTATGCCTTGGATCACATGGTGATTCTTTACAAAATTTCACCAGCCACTCAACTGTTTCTGCATTTTTGAATTGTGGGAGGACTTGCCACCCTTGTCTTTGTAGGAATTTCTGGATGCTACAGTCTTCCGCCCTCCACGCACTGATGCCATGACACGTCGATTCTGCTTTCTTAAACGCTTCGTCAACTCAGCATCATTATTATCCATGGTCTGATTATCTTCCTCCTGGAGAAACAAAATTACTTTCAAGGCTTTGCATGCCCACCAATAGCTTCTATTCTAATACATAACAGTGATGATGCAAGAAACATCTCAAACAATGTAACAGCTCTAAATTTACTAAAATGTAGATTTGCAATGCCATCCCAAATATGTATTTTCAATTTTATACCTTTTTACACTAAATTTTGATAATTACTTTCTCATTGGAAGTATGATTCATATGTCAGATCCCCCCATATCAACAACAATGGGAGTGAATGAGCAACGGATGAGTGAAAACATAGCCCACTACAGTATTTTCTTCTCATACGAGCTAAATTATCCCAACTCCAAAGATCGAAGGTTAAAAGAGGAGAATCGGCACAGAACACTGCCACTTTGTTTTACCAATGACATCAAACATAAACTATTAGTACCTAAACTCTTTACTGAAGATAAAAATTCAATATTATGAACAAAATCATGATTTTTTAATAAGGAATAAGCAAAATCATGAAAAATTACATGCGTTAGATTATTATTTTATTTGCAGGAACCATGGACTCTCCTACAGATTGTGTATCTGGAAAACACAAACACCTGTTTGCATATACTCCAAACTTCATGGTACCGGCAAACACAACATAGATAAAAGAATGGCAGTGTACCTCGTCACCCACATCTTGAGTTTCAGGTCCACTGGTTTGACTTTGACCTACTTCAGAGTTTTGTTGATTCGCCTCTACTCTGCCTTCCCCATCACAATTTAAAGTCTGCTCTTCCTGAGTGTAATTTCGCATTGTTCAGTGGCCAAAAAAAGAAAAGCATAACATAGAAGAAGAGTGTTACTAAGGAAACTACAACTTTTACTACACATCCCATACAAATTGATGTGGCAGTTCACATAATACTTCCATGTTTACAAACTGATATAACACTCTACGTGACTGTCACATGACAATCCATATGGCACCCATTTCCATAAAATGTGGAGTGCCACATGAGTTTGTAAGGGGGTTGTAACTATAGTACTCCAAGCATAGAATATGACGAGAGAGAAATAGAAAGAGAGAGCGAGAGAGATAAAAGCAAATACGTGTTGCAGGAGTCGGGACTCATGTTAAAACATCAAAAAATAAAAGGTAAAGTCATCTTAACCCTCTCAAACTACCACTCTAATGACAATCTCCCCCTCCCCAAACAAAAAAACCATCAAATACGACAATTTATCTCCCAAACTACCAAAACAATAACAATGTACCCCCTAAGGCCTGTAAAAAGACACAATTACCCTTATGAAATTTTCAATACAACCCTTATGAAATTTTCAATACAACAAACATATCCTTAAAAATTTGAAAAAAAACAATTAAATATATTTAAAAAAAATATTAAAAATATCAAATGGGCGGAATGGGGATGGCTCGCCACCCCCATGGCCTAATCGGGGTGTCCGGCCACCCCCTTGGCCCCTTTGGGGGTGGTTTCGACCACCCCCATTTGGGCCAAGGGGGTTGGCCGAGCCACTCCCATATGGCCGAAATGGGGGTGGCATGGCCTATTGGGGGTGGCCGGCAACCCCCTTGGCCCCTTTGGGGGTGGTCGAAACTACCCCCATTTGGGTTTGGGGGTGGCTCGACCACCCCTAGTGGGTGGCGGGTCCATCCCTAGTTACCTAGGTGTGGTCCGGCAACCATCCAGGGGTGGTCCAGCACCCCTGGTTTAATATTAGTTTTTTTATTATTTTATTATTTTTTATAAGTTTTTTTTTTTTATGGCAATTGTGTCTTCTTTTATAGGTCTTAGGGGTACATGTCATTGGTTTTAAGTAGTTTGGGGGGTAAAATTATCGATTTAAAGAGCTTTTAATGTAGATCATTATCGGGAGCCAAGTAGTTTGAGGGGGTTACGAGAACTTTATCCGAAAATAAACTACCACCCTAAGGATCAGGCTTCTATGTGGAAGTGAAAACTACCGCATAGATGCTGTTGCCCAAAATGTTTTGGGCACTAAAAAGTAAGTTTTTTTAAAAAAATAATAAACAAATCATTAATAATTAAAAATTATAAATAAATTAATAATTAAAAAATTAAAACTAAAAAAACTAAAGATCAAGGATTTCTTAGCATCCTGAAGATCCAAGGATTTCTTGGAGTTTGGCGACGGCTTCGAAGAGCTGGGTTTGGAGGCGATTGAAAAGGAAGATGATTTCTTTGGTGGAGGGAGAGGAATGGAGTGGGGTCGTTGAGGGTAGCGCTTGGGTTTGGGAAGAGAGGAAGGTAGGAAGCGAACTACGGAAGGCCGTGAGCCGGAGGGAGCGATTGGGCTCGAGCTCGAAGAGTTTGGAGGCCAAGGTGGCCATTTGGAGGAGAAGGAACTGCGCACGAGGGAGATATTGGAGGAGAGAGAGGAGGGTGGAGGAGGTGGTGGTGGTGGTGCTAATGGCGGATGAGAAATTGGAGGGTTGGAGCTGCTGTGCTTGATGATGGGGGAGTTTGGGAGGGGTAGGGTTTTGAAGGGAGGGGGAGTTTGGGTTTGTGAGGCATAACCTTGCTGGGGATTGCAGCATCTTTCTGTTTGGATGCCTCAATTTCTCCTTCTTCTTCTTCTTCCAAATTGGAGGAGGCCGGTATTAATATCCGCAGCTGGTATGGGGTGGCCGAACCCCCCATGGCCACCCCAAAAACCAAACTCAAATTTTTTTTATTTTTCTTTTGCCCTTTCAGGGGTGGTCGGACCACCCCAATGGTCACTGGCAATGCGTGGTGGTTCCGGCCACAAGCACCCCTTCGGTTTTTATTTACATTTTTTTATATATATTTTTTTTTGATAAGTAAAAGAATTATAATCAAAAGCGCCGAGGGGCGCAACCAATATACACGGGAAGTATAAAAAGAGAGCGCCTAAGAAGGAGAGAAATGAAAGAAGTCAGAAAAACTAATTACTAAAGGAGCTAGCCCAGCGGCTGTCCAAGAGTAAAGAGTAAAGAAGAAAAAATGAGTCACCTCCTCTATAGTTCTAGTAGAATTCTCAAAACATCTAGCATTTCTTTCAATCCATATACACCACATAAGACAGAGGAATCATCTTTCATACTACCGCGCTTCGAGCACTGTTTTGGATATTTTTAGTTTTTTAATTACATCTTACATTTTTTTATATTTTAGTTCTTTAGTTTTAATATTTTTAGTTTTTTAATTATTATTGTTTTATAATTTTTAATTTTTAATGAGTTTTTAATTGTACTCTTTTTTTTTTTTTTTTTTTGAGCAATTAATTGTACTTTTTATAAACCAACTTTTCACTGCCCAAAACAGAACCGTTTTGCCCAAAACGGTACTGTTTTGGGCAACAGCATCTATGTGGTAGTTTTCACTACCGCATAGAAGCCGGGTCCCCACCCTAAACCAAACCCAACAAAGCAAGGTTTCGAATCCTTACATGACAGTAATCTCAGAATTAAAGATTTACATACTTTATTAATTTATAATTTCCCAGGGGGTGTAAAGGTCTTGCAAATCATTTCAAGTAAAGAACTACGATTCCCCTACTGTACATTATTTTCACAGCAAATTTCTGTGATATCTGTTATAATAACTAGATCATAGATTTTCATATTTACAAACTTAACAAGATGACATTGTAGACCCCCTTTTTTTTTTTGCATGAATTGTTAGACTTCTCTGTGTGGAAAGTGGGAAGAAGTAGGTGTTACCTTAATAATGAAATTCATTTACAAGAGCAATCAAACAAAATAACTTCATAAAAAAATAGTTCAAAACATAAGGACTAAGCTCTTCTAAAGCTGCAAAAAAGTGTTCCTATAAACTGTTGAATACAAGTTCAAAAATTATTGGCAAAAACATACTAACATGTTTCAGCTCGAAGAATGGGTTTGCTAGGCTATCATTTTTTATTGTTTTGCAAGATCTTCCAAAATCTCACCAAAATTTGAACCATGTATCAATGCCTGATTTTGATATACAAAACCCAGAGCCAATCCAATGCTCATTCTCTTGCTCTAAACCCAACCCAGCAAGTTGTCAAGTCATTTTTACCTCTGTGAAATTTAAAAAGTTAAATCAACCTCTCCTTGTAGTTTGGATTGAATTGATATATTTTGGTAAACCAATCAAATAATACCCAATCATCATCAAATTGAACCCTAGTTCAATAAAATCTTTGTTCTTTTCCCTCAAACCGCCCATCCAAAAACCCACTTATCCCCTAGGAAGCCATAACAACCAAGGAAGAAGAAAAGAAAAAAGGATTTTCTGCAACTGGGCTCCAAAATAGATGATGATGTGACATAATTCCATGTTCTCTAAATGTTTCAATTCAATCCATACGGCAAGGAGGTCTAGTGTAACTTTTGAAAATCAGGGATATATAATGAAAGTAGACTTAACCATAGGGAGATAATTTCTCCAAAAACATACTCTTTTCCTTTCCTTTCTTTTTTTTTTTTTTTTTGCCAACAAGCAGTTACACCAATAACACACCTTTTTCACCAAGCCCAAATACCATAAAGATTCTATGGGTTATAAGAGCATCTCTAGCAACATTAGTATTTTAGCTAACCCAAAAACACTTTTCTCTATTTTACCTACTACTTTTTCAATACAAACTCCAACAAATTACCTATCTCATTCTCTATTTTCTTTAAATACTATTTCACTTTTTTTTATTGTTTTCTTAGATGATCGTTTTCACCACCCTCACAGCCACCATCCCCCCAGACAACCACCACCTGTTGCTGCAACTTCTACCAATGCTGCAGCCCACCACCCCATCTTCCAAGAAAACACAAACGTGATCACCAGCATGCATCCAAGTTGGGTCTCCCCCAGCCCGAGGAGGAGCATGACCCAACCCGGATGGCCTCAGTCCTTCCAGCCGGCAGAGACCACCGAAGAAGGGCATGGGCATGCGGGCCTGGCTGCTAGTGGATGCAATGGGGCAGGCACAAGTGATCGAGGCCGACAAGCACTCCATCATGACCAACCTTGACCCACTTCTCTTGTACCCGTCTACTGTGTTGGGTCAAGAGCGAGCCATTGTGATCAACCTGGAGCGCATCAAGGCCATCATCACCACCCAGGAGGTGTTGTTGCTCAACTCTAGGGACCCATCTGTGACCTCTTTTGTTGGGGAGTTCCAGTGGCGGCTTATGCCATAGAGATGAGTTGAACGAGAAAACAAAGAGAAGAGGAAAGAGGAAAGAGAAAAGAGAGAGTTGAGAGACAAAGGGAGAGAGAGAGAAAAGGGAGAGTTGAGCATCATTATTTTATTCCTATAGTGTGCTACAGTAACCAGATGCATTTTAAAGAGTCTAACTAATCTGCTGGAACTGAAAAGGGGGCAATATTAGTTAAATTTAGCTAATATGGGGCTTTTACCTAATCTGCTGGAGATGTTCTAAGTCTATTTTCACAGCTTACTCAGTAATTATTGTCCCATAAATCCCACAACAAACAAAAGAAAGTTCAGATTAATTCTGTGAAAATTCAAAGGTTGATAAAATTTGCATTAACGGTGCTTTCTCACAAGCAGACACTTCAGACATATAAGCAACATCCCATTCAATCTATTAGGTGTTTCCTTAAGCTCTCAGGCATAGCCAATCTTGTGTGTCAGATAGTATAAATAGCTCCATTAGAGTACCTGCTGTACCTCTCAAAGAAAAAAAGGAAAATACCTGGTCTTGCAACTGCAGAGAATCAACACCACCTATAGAAGATCCATTGAACTCAGAGTCAGAACTGTGTCCACCACCTTCACTTTCTTCATCACTACAACCTGCATCCGTCTCTATACCTCCTTCAGTGTACTGCATACAGAACAATCATAGATGAGAAACATATTTTTTTCAACACATGATTCATTAGAAGCAAAGTATAACAAGCCAAAAAATAAAAAAAAATAAAAAATAGACCTAAAAATGATAGAAAACCCACCATATGGACATTTAAGGAGCAAGCAGAATACAACACCCAAGAAAGTAAAAACTTTGCAACTCTTTAAAACTGTAACTACATCCTCTACAAGTAAAGCATCTGTACCCTTGACGATATGCAAAACATAACTTAAACCAACGATTACACAGAAAGAGTACAAAAGCTATATATGATATGATAAATCTGGATTTGTGTAGGTTATGAACAAACTGACACACATATGCAGGAAGATGTGCCTGATGCATATTGATTAAATACATTGGATTTTTTTTTTTTTTTTTTTTGATAAATAAGCAAGAATATCATTGAAAAATGCAAAGGGGCGCAATCCAAGTACACAGGAAGTATTCAAAGACACCCCTTTAAAGATAAAAAGAAGAGCATAACTTTACAAATTGATGCATTGAAGAAACTTGAGGAATGTTCAAGACACCCGCCCACTGGAAAAACAAATTGAGAAACCTATTGCTAAGCTCCGTCATTGTCAATTCCTTATCTTCAAAACATTAAACATTCCTCTCCCTCCAAATAGTCCACATATGGCACAAAGGGGCCATTCTCCAAACCTCCATCACCATTTTATTACCTCTTCGGCCTTTCCAGCAAGCTAGGAGATCAATAATCCTACCAGGCATAACCCAATTTTTTGATAAGTAATAACCAGTCTTATTGAAAGCGTAAAGGCATCCCAAAGTACACCAGAAGTATACAATAGGATCACCTAACTAGAAAGGGAAAAGCGAACAAGAAAGTCATCGTAACTAATTGACACCGGGAAGGCAAACGCCACAGTCCAAAGGTACAATGTATGAAAGCAATAGGATAATAAGTCTTCCAAGGAACCCTCAAAGTCCTCAAAACACCTATTATTTCTCTCTCTCCATAGACACCAAAAAAAGCAAGTAGGCACCATCTTCCAAACCGCAGCACTCCCCCTCCTTCCCGAAGACCACCAACAGGCGAGCAAATCGGAAACCCACCTTGGCATCACCCAAGACAACCCAAACCGACAGAAAAATGCGCACCACAAAGCATAAGCTATTTCGCAATGAAGAAGAAGATGATCCACTGTCTCCTCATTCCTCTTGCACATACAACACCTGTTCGTCACAATCACATGCCGCTTCCTTAGGTTGTTTAGGGTCAAAATTTTGCCCAAAACCGCCGACCACACAAAGAAACTCGCCCTCGAAGGAGCTTGTGTACGCCACACACTCTTCCAAGGGAATCGCCTCCCTTCAGTACATGCCAAGGAAGCAAATAGAAGTTTGACCTTGAAACGGCCTCCTTTGGAGGAAATCCACCACAACCTATCTTCACACCCTCGTCTCACTCGGGCAGAATGCAACACCTGTAAAAAAGAAGCAAATACATCCACCTCCCAATTCACAGCAAAAAGGGAAAAGAGAACACTCCAGAGAGCACGAACCACGTCACAATGGAGGAGGAGATGATCAATGGACTCACCACTCCACTTACACATACTACACCAATCCACCACGATCAGACCTCTCTTCCGAAGATTATCCAAAGTGAGAATCCTTACAAGGGTAGCCGTCCACACAAAGAAACTAACTATGAGCGGGACTTTAACCTTCCAAATATCATTGTTCAAGTCTCTATGTAAAGATGGAATAAATGGCACTAGAAGAAGATACATAGAAGATTGAAGATTTGTGCTCACAAATGCCCAAGATGTGACCATTTGTCTCAAGTCTTACGAGCAATTATTTTCATCAATTTCATTTGGTCATTCAAAGAAGGAAGCATCAAAGAAATAGCTAATAAAACAATGTAGGCTGGACAACATGGAGTACTTCCAAACTGCAATGGACACATGCCAATCAAATTAGAGTGATTGGTCCTAAAGGTTAGAATTAAATGAACATCTTCATTGAATGTGTCACTTAAACAAGAGCACAAGCTTTTGGTTATACTATCGAATTATCAGTATGATAACAATCATAGATACTGGAAAATGCAGGTAGTCACACAAGCCTCTTACTCAAAATACCACAGTATTTTACTCGGTGGCAACCAGTGGTATAGTTGTTCACATGTCTTCCTCTTCTAGAGAGAGTAAATTTGAGAGATCTCGAGTTAGTGTTGGTCCTAACTGCTGTTCAGCCAATATATACAAATAATGATAACCATGGTGCGGTGACTCAAACTTTCTTGTAAAGAAAGGAAGACCATATCAATTACAATAGACATGGTTATCTTGTAGAAGAACCTAATGCTACTTAGAGATACAGCCAGCTTTCGTGCTACATACATGCACATATGCAATATCCAATAAAACATGTTTCATACCTTCTCCATGTCCTCTTGATCCTTTTTAGTAAATCCACTGGCTGCAAGTTCCTTGTCTAGAGAACCAGGACCTTTTTCTATAGAAGAAAAGCGAGGCCTGCCACTTTCATCTGTGTCTACCTCTGAACCATCAATGTCATCTGGGCTTTCTTGAAAAGACAGGTTAAACCTGCAAGACAAAGAAATAGAATGATCATGCACAGGAAAAGTATTAAAATAATAATTAGCATGTACCCCTAAGATTGAAATCAGTTCGCCTATATAAAATGTAAATTAAATTGTTGAATAAAATCAGTTTGCTCATTCAGCTCTCTGAAGGTTTTATGTCAAAAAATTTAGTATCGATTCAAATTGAAACATCATTTATAACTTATCCGATCTGGCAAACAATACAGCATATTATTTGAGATAACAAAAGGGGTATTCAAGGAGTTGGCTCACAAGCATAGAAACATAGGCATGTACACAATGTTAACTTCTACCATAGAGCTCCAATAAGTTACAGAATTGGTATTTCATAGGTTTTCAATAGAATTTCCTCTTTTGTCAGCAGTTGAATTTCTTCTGCCTCTGGGAAGAAATAACTCCTATGACGGATTTACCATTTTGCCGTTCTCTAGTATTTCTGGAAAAAAGGGATAACATATTTTTTATGGTGTCAAGATTCGAGAAATCCCCCCAAGCAAGGAAGTCTTGCATGGTGTCATCATTTCTTTTTTGGTTTTTTCTTTTCTTTTCTTTTCTTTTCTTTTCAGATAGGTAATAAAATTAAATTAAAAGGCAATAAATTTTTTGGTAGTTTTGTAGGTCTACTTACTGAGGTTTCAAGATCCTAGGAAACTTTTTTTTCCTTTAATAGGTAAGATCCTATATTATTGACCCTTAAGTACTTTTTGAGTCCTGCAGGAACATTTTTCTATTAACTGGGGATCGGATAAGATCCTATAACTTATCCGATCTGGCAAACAATACAGCATATTATTTGAGATAACAAAAGGGGTATTCAAGGAGTTGGCTCACAAGCATAGAAACATAGGCATGTACACAATGTTAACTTCTACCATAGAGCTCCAATAAGTTACAGAATTGGTATTTCATAGGTTTTCAATAGAATTTCCTCTTTTGTCAGCAGTTGAATTTCTTCTGCCTCTGGGAAGAAATAACTCCTATGACGGATTTACCATTTTGCCGTTCTCTAGTATTTCTGGAAAAAAGGGATAACATATTTTTTATGGTGTCAAGATTCGAGAAATCCCCCCAAGCAAGGAAGTCTTGCATGGTGTCATCATTTCTTTTTTGGTTTTTTCTTTTCTTTTCTTTTCTTTTCTTTTCAGATAGGTAATAAAATTAAATTAAAAGGCAATAAATTTTTTGGTAGTTTTGTAGGTCTACTTACTGAGGTTTCAAGATCCTAGGAAACTTTTTTTTCCTTTAATAGGTAAGATCCTATATTATTGACCCTTAAGTACTTTTTGAGTCCTGCAGGAACATTTTTCTACAATCAGATAGGTAATAAAATTAAATTAATCTGAGGTTTCAAGATCCTAGGAAACTTTTTTTCCTTTAATAGGTAAGATCCTATATTATTGACCCTAAGTACTTTTTGAGCCCTTCAGGAACATTTTTCTACAATCAGTGTTCCCTATACTCTTCTCTTGGATAAATTGTTTCTTAGTTGAGGACCGTAACGCACAACCCTCTAAGAAGTACCCATGCCATCGGACAGCGAAACGAGAATATGCTTCCTTTTTCGTCCATTCATAGAATGGTATCAATGTTATTGATTTTTTTTTTTTTCTAAGTGATCCTTTGTCTTTGGCTTCGTAAGAGAAGAAAACTTAACCCTACAATGAACCCCATTAAACCCTTCCCCCCAACATACAAATAGAGAACAGGCATCATCCTATGAGCCATCAAGACTCATAAGGAATTCAGTATTCCAACCTCTTCAATCCGAAGTCCTACTCTGCACAACCAATCAACAGATTATCACAACAAACATACAAATAATCAGTTATATATGATATATGTTGGAGTTATTTTAATTTCAGATTAGGTTAATGTTCGAATGACAAAAGCACAAGTGATTTTCACGTTCTCACTGATCCCCTTCTTTCCTTGGTACTATAATTCCTATTCCCATCACTTCATTCCCTCTTTTGATCCATCTAAATTCTAGAACCACTATGACTTATACAGTGCCACGTTTTTTTTGTTTTTTTTACAAGTTACAGTGCCACATTGTTTCACACTAACATAGCTATGGGCAAAGTGGTTATTGCTGGGCTGAAATAAGTTAGTTTAAGGGCAAAGATGGAAGATTAGGCATAAGGACTGGAATTAGTTAATGGTAAGTTTGGCAATAGAAAGGTCTGTTACTCTTTCCCATATGGAGACATTTTATTAGACGACTAAAGTTATAAAGCTTCTATCTAGAGTTTCCTTTAATCTGGGAAGAAACCGTGGGTGTCATTGTCTCCATCAAATTCCATCATTTTCTTCTCTTTGTTATTCTTTACCTTAAACTCCAAACCCCAATGGCATATTTTAAAATGCATTTCTTTTCCAGCCTCTGAGAATCCACATGGAGATTCCTTCAGAACATACTCTTGACAATTAAAACTTGACCATAAGTACAGCAGTAATAGAAAACATTAAAAGTTATAACAACAATTTTTGTAACATGAAAATCCTACACCGTTTAACATCCAACAACATGGATCTACAACTTTTTCATCCCTAAAACCAACCATTTATGGATTAATGCCAAATTCCTATAAAGACAGTTAGCCACAAGTAGTTGGAAAGGAACAAGAAAAAGAGAAAAAAATTATTGTTAGTTGTGTAATAAAAACTCATAAACCTAATAATCATTTTGAAATTTCCGTTAATTGTGAATAATGTAGCAACAAAAAATTCATGGAATACTTATCTCAAGAAGACAACTAGAATAGCTGTCAAGAATTGCAGTCACACATAATAAAAATTCACAGAGATAAAAAAAATAAATAAAAATAAAAAGCAAACCCCAACCAGCTTAATGGGAGTCAAAGCTTCCAACGGTGGTACCAAAACACTCACTGACCTCTTGCTGAAAAACTTAAAGACGCATTCAACATCACGATCAAAGTACCTGAAAAATGTGAACTTATTAAGAAATGAGAGTACATTATCCAACACATGAATGATGGATATCAAATACAGCAATTGGATATTATAAAAATCAATGATCAGAAAGAAAATATATATATATATATAGGATGAAATTATGACGAAATTATGACACAGCATCTGAAGAGGCTCTTACATCTGTGCATTACGATGGTCTACAGATACCATCTGTGGAAAATCAATCATGGTTACCTTCTCATCATCATCAATCTACAAAGAATAAAAATTGAGAAGTCATTAATAGTTCACCAGCAAAGTGAATGAGGAAGCTGATAAGAAATTTTGAATATAAATCATCAAATCAATCCACGATGAATAAATAACCATATATGACAGGTTAGGTAGACCCAATGTTAAGAAAAAAAAATAAGCTCTTAAGATGCAAATAAATGGTGCTGCAGAAGGCCTTAATTGCATACCATAATATTGAATTCATTAAAGTCACAGTGAATGAGACCATGTTCTGCTAGACGAACAACAAGACCAACGATCCTTTCAAAAACCATATCTGGATTTTGCAATTGCTTAACCTGTACACTGCATTAGATAGAAATAACTGATAACATATAGTATTCCAGTGCTTTATGAAGCTAAAATGTTGTTTTTCTATTTTGATAAACAAACCCAAGACATTTCAATAGAAAAGAGAAGGTGAACACAAGACAGGGAGGAGGGTTGAGAAACCAGTAGAGGACATGTAGGACAAACAGCAATCAATTCATAAGTAATGTAAGGCATATCAAAGAGCACAGAAGAGCGCAACCCTAGTACACAGAAAGTACACAAGGAAACGCATAATTAAAAATTAATTCTAACTTTACTATTGAGTTCCTATGTCTGTGTCAGTGTTTTTTAATTAAGATATAAACACTGTAACCTCAGAATCTGATTATAAATCAAGTAAAAAACTAGCAACTCTCTTCTCCATTAAAATCCCAATGAACTTCAAGAAGCAGGAAATTCCATCACATTTTTCCTCTCAAGAACATCAGCTCTGCTCCTTGAACTCTGATATGGTAAACATATGGCCATTTCACCAAATTCTTCCACCAACATTTGACAAGGATTCCTATCACGTGGCAACAGCAGGAAAACATATTTGTTTACAAGTGTATAAGAGTACACGAGATTGGCAGAACACCTTCGATGCTAAATATGGCTTGCACCAAATAGCTAACACAGAAGAATTTGTGCAAGGGGATTGCAGTCATGTCTGCATATGTGCAATGACAATGCTGCATGTTGCAGGTTATAGGTTATAGAAAATCTTTTGCAACTTTATGAGAACAATGTTTATGTATTGTTTGAAAGGAATCCCCCATTTTTTGTAGGCACTTCTCCTATTGAAATTTGGTGTCTCCTACATACAAATATACGACACTTGAGTCCACCTAGGTGCGACACTGGTTTATTTTTTTAACCTAAAAATGTGAAGAGTTATGATTATTATGCATGTATGTGAAGAAACCTATACATGGTTAAAGTTCATTAAATTTTCCTTATGATTGTTTTACAATCTATGGTGTTTCAGCAGCCAGACAAACACGGAGACATATAAAAACATATATGCCACCAATTCACATTAGATATGTCCCATATCTATATTTTCTGGGGTTGTATCTCCAACACCCATGCTTGTGATAATATGACACCCTGGTGTCCATGTCCACAAATCATTGGAATTTTCTTCAAAGTATGTATAAATGCATCCAAGACTCTATGTACATGGGGATGCATTTCTGTTTATGACAAACAGATTAGAACAAAATGTAATCACTAAATGCATGATGGACCAGTGTGCACACATAAGCTATAGTGATTTACGTGAAATACTTCCATTTCTTCTTGCTCTTTTGGAGTAAATGCTTTCCACATGTATTCTTGTTAATCAATCAATAATAAGTTGCATTAGGCCACAGCTAACCAATAATTAATCCAATAGAAAATATTTTTGATTTTGATTTTGTTCGCATTTGTGGATTGGGTTTGTCTTTCTCATTAAAGTAGCAAATATTTTTTTCCTATCTGAAGGTTAAATCATCAGGACAAGAAAGATGTACAACAAATCAAAATATAAATTGGAAAAGCAATAAATAAAATGAATTAGGAACACTTACAGAGGGTAACCTTGGACAAGTGACATAACCACACAATGCCTATTACAGTCCACGGCATTTGGAACAGGAAAACCATGTTCCTCCAAAGCCTAATTGAGCAAAACAGAAGTGTCAAGCCAACACCATCTAACACGACAATCAATCAACTTATAAGTAATAATCCAATCTCATAAAGGCAAATAACAGCAGTGAAGAACCTTCATAAAGGCAAACTCTTTGATGGCAGCAAGGCGGGACAAATACAGCCAACTGTAACTAGTACGATGCTGCAAGTAGTCACGCTTCGATTTGACAGCCCTAAAAGAAACTCTACCAAGTCGGTGCAATTTTATGGCTAGGATTGTACCATCTTCCTTGGCAACCTCAAAGATATCTTGAAGAAAACAAACAAACCCATTACTAAACCCTATCAAATACCACCAACATTTGAATACTTGGAAGAAAAAAAAAAAAAAAAGGCTTTTTGAATAGAAAGATAAGAAAAGATACCAGACTCTTTTCCAACCCCAATTTGACGACCAACCGCCATAAAAACTCCACGGTTAACCATTGTCTTAATAGCAAGAAAATCATAACCCAGGTAGGTGAGCCGAAATCCGTCATCTAGATGCACATAAGAAGATACAATAAGACCGGATATCGAAGTAAAAATGATCTGTGCTTTGTTCCATGTAATACATAAAGAGCAATGTCGAAAGCAGCAAACTCACATTTGGAAGAGTCGTGGTGCAAGAGCTTATGCTTGAGCAAATTTTTCAAAACTTTGTAAGTGCCCCCATGTCTACATGTATGCAAGTGTTTCATATACCCATTAAAATACATACATACATGCACTTCACGCATAGAAATATTACTGAATAACGAATTAAAAATAGAAGAAAAACAAAAAGAGACAACCGTACTTGAGAGAGGCTATGCGGTCGATAAGCTCGGCAGGTACAATTTCATGCTGAAACCAAAGGACATCAAACAGAATGCAAGCAACGGTTAGCAATTGAATCCAAAGAATATATAAAAAAAATTAAAAAAAATATGCATAGTAATTATACATTGCGCATTCCCATTTCGACGGCGGTGAGAACCCTAAAATCATCCTTGGAGAGATATCTCAAGACGTCTACGTTTAGCTTCATATTGTGACTTCTACTGCACCGCCTTGTTGGTTCTGAGGAACGAACGGAGAAGGCCGAAACGGCGGTTATCGGTTGGTTAAGGACGCGGCCACAACGAGAGACGCACAGAGAGCATACGAGGGTTTATGAACTACAACTTTCACTATGAGTCTATCTGAGAACCGGTCGGATCGGGTCGAGTATTGGGTATTTCTGGTACCCGCTTTGCAGGTCTATGGCGCTATAGCCTATAATGAACAATATCCGCCGGGTTTTGGGTTTTGGGTTTTGGGGCAGGGCGGGGCGGGTGACCACTGATGCGGGTTTAAACCTAGGGTTAAAACCAACAAATATTTGTTGCTTTCTTGATGTTTCCTCCGGCAGAGGCGCAGATGTTCTTCACCGCAGTCGGGAGAGAGGGAGAGGGCGCAGAGAAGAGAGAGAGGGGCGGCACAGAGGAGAGAGAGTGGGGCAGAGGAGAGAGAGATATGAAGAAGAAAATTAAAAAAAGAAGACAAGAAGAAGAGAAGCTGAAGCGGCGAGCGTGATTGTGAAGAATCAGGTTATTGGGTATTAGATTTTTAGGTTCGGTTATATTGCGGGTCGGGTCGGTCTAGACACCCGAAAATTTAAAAAAACAAACGTTCTATCCGCAACCCGCCCGCCGGATATCCTAATATTTAACCGGATCCACTTTTTTTTATAAGGAAAACTGAGCGGGGCGGGTATATGCCCACCCCTTTAGTGAGTGAGGATGTTCCAAGTTCACTGATGATTATCCCATTTAATTAACATTTAATTAGTGACAAAAATATCCTTAATTAGCTTTTGAAATTACCATTAAATTTAAAATGATTATTATTTAATTTTAATTTTAATTTATTGATAATTTTAAAAGTCACATAGGTCTCTAATCATCCTTTTAATAGAAAAATAATCTTCTCTCCCATTCATTTTTGAACATCCAGTCCTTTATATTACAATTTACAAGGACAAAATTGTTAGAAATATGTGGAATGACAATTTTACCTTTGTTACATAAAGGACTAAACACTCTTTTAGAGGATTTTGGTCCCTTTTAACATTACTCATAATTATTAAAGTTTGTGAAACTTTTTATTACAATTGCATACATATCATTGTATGAAGTATTTGTATTACCTAAAGAGTAATGCTAAATGTCCTTCTCAATGTTTACATGTTTCTTGTATCCTTCCAAAATTAACGTGACTTTTAAAATCATCATTAAACAAAAATTCACATTTATCTATCATAAATCTAATAATGATTTTAGCCATGTCATTTTTAAAGGAACATAAGAAAGATTTTTAGCATTAATCTTTCCTAAATGTCTTATTAGAATAATTATAAAAGTCCTTATCGTGTCACTCATGTTTTTCTCAAAAAATTAGGTGACTTCTAAAATCACAACTTGATCAAAACTCGATACTTATAAATCACAAGCCCAATTATGATTTTAAAAGCCGCATCATTCTTATAAGGACACAAGAGAGACTTCTAACATTACGCGTCTGATTAAACTTTTGAAATAAGTAATAATTTAATATAGTATTAAAACAAAGGTTATGATATGAGTTAGAATTTTGTCTTTTTATTTCAATTAAATACATGTTAAATCTCACTTATCACGTGAGAGTCTGAACCCACAGGTAAGAAAAAAGTTAAAATATTAATTAAATAACTAAATCAATAATTTCCCTTCAGGAATGATTTAGCATAACATCAAAACAGAAGTCTTAAATTCAAACATTGTCTTTTATTTATCTCCCATTTCAATTAAACATTTTACATGTTAAATCTCATATATTAAGAGAGTTTAAACCCACACATGAAAAAGTATTAAAAATATTAATTTAAATGATCAAGTCTACCGACCATTTCCTACCAATTTAAACATAAGATAAGTGTTGATTTTTTTCTTATTGGTTCTTTTTTCGGGGGTAGTTAAGTGCATTTCATTTCATGGTTCCCAACCCTAAAGACGGATGGAATTCCCGGAGAAAAAGGGGGAAATAAAGATGAATAAAATTGAACAATAACCAGAATCAGATACTTCCCTACCATTAGGACAACTCACAAAGAACCAGTCCTCGAAACCAGGAATTGCAGAACCAGTGCGTAAAAGGGGAAGAAGTTATACAAATGAAATTGTAAAGTTTTCATTTTAAAGCTGCCACCATAAGTGTATGTCTTAGATGAGAAAACATTTTTATCACATATCATATTTGTCTATGACAGAACGAGAACACAAATGACAAGCCCAATGCCACTTTTGCGTCTGGCAACTTCAACACCATTTAGGAGGAACTTGGGATAAAGCAGAATTATCAGCTCAAGCACCAAAAGTGGTGTTTCCTCAACCCTCACTCCTCTGCAGCACTTGCGGCACTTAAATCCACAGTGAGGTCAAGAACCTGCTCAAAAACAACAATTATCACTTGAAACCTTATGATGGTAGCATTTCAAAATAATAACTTCTAATGGCCACTAACATGATTTTTATGACCCATTTTTTCTTCTATTGTTTATTTTTTATATGCAAGTAAAAGTTTGAACAAAAATTTGTCCTTGGCTTGGTCCTTTGTTGACATAAAGGCACTCCTTTTAGAATCAACATACGTGATTAAAGCATCATGAATTATGAAAATAAAAAATGCCAATAAGCATGTCCATGACATAAATTTGGACCTCAAGGGGTGATTTAAAGAGGGAGAAGAACCAATTGATCTATCAAGATAAAAATTCACTACCTTCCCAGTTATCATGGTATACATGCTGAGTACATCCATGACAGTTGACTCAAAGTGTGTTGTTGCATCATAACTCTGTTAAACATGAAAATGGACTTGGTTAGCATGCAATGGTTATTAAAAACCACATGGTAGCAGTGGAATCAAGGCAAGTATTAAGGAAACAATCGGACATCACTTACAGTTGATATGAAGCAATTGTCCAAGGATGGTTCATTGACTGGTTGGTATCTGTCATAAATATCGAAGAATATCTCATCAACAGGCCCTAGAAGGTCAATTCCTTGCTTAAGTTCGGACTCGGGATGGTCAGTCTCCGCCTCTGTTGATACAAATGCAATAAATTTCCCCTTTGGAGCAACGTTGTGAGAATAAGAGCAACAGAAAAGGTACCTGCTCAACCATAGAAGAATCACAAAATTGGTCCCCCGGGAAACATATGAGAACAAAAGGAGCACCAGGATAAATATCTAACAATAAGTTATTGCTCTAACAGTACATAACACCTTTCTTCTTTTCTGCTGAGGGAGTTTGTGGGGTAGGGGGAGTAATGATGGTGCTAGTAGTAGTATCAAATGTGCAGAGTGAAAATGTCCCTACAAGCACTCCTAAAAAACAATATAGTGAAAAACCAACACTACATCAAAGCATTTGGGAAGGGGGAGCCACTTTGCATACATAGTACCACAATAAAAACATAACAATTATAAGGAAACTGATATATAATTGATATGGAGTAATACTATGTGTTTAACATAGCATCTAAACAAACTAGTCATGTGAATTTTTCTTAAGTTAATGTAATTAAAACATCCTTAGATAGAAAAAAGTGAGGTGGCATCCAAGATTCAACTGTCTACTCAGGGAATAATAACAATTGCACTAACAAATCGAGCAAATAGGCAAAGTGAAGATGAGCTTTCACAATAATCATCGAAAATTTTAATACCGCAGAAAGATCAAGGGACTAATACTTGGAAAAATTATCAAACACACTACTTGTCCTTGTTCACTATTCCTGTTTAGGTGGCCATAAAATTGGAACAGAAGCAGAAGGATATTTTTGGGGAGGCACTAGTGATGAATCTAAACACCATCTTGTTGAATGGCATGAGGTAAGTTCCCCTATTGAAAATGAAAGGTTGATGTTCAAAAGACAACTTGATGCAGCACTGGTATAGGAATCAAGTTACTGATTTTAGAGTGATTTTCAGTTTTGGTAGCTTGAGAGCTCTTCATGAGTGGATGCAATGTCAGATTGAAGCAAGATCTATTCTGCATAAAAAAGATTATATTTTACATGTCTAACGGTTAAAACAGTTTTTAAATCGAGTCATTAGTTTATGAGTTATGGGTACTTTTACTTGTACGGACTGATCTGAAATTTCATAAAACTCAGACACCTGATTTTATATAAAGGTTATTTTCTTAATTACGTTTGACTAAAGTTATTTCAAATTTTCTGATACCATCAGGAGTCTTTTATTGGGTTATATTAAACATTTAGTTTACCAGTTAAATTAGGAATTCTAGTCCTAGTAAGTTACGTGAGTCAATTAGTCTATATAAATACGCTTCATTGTATTCAAAGAGTTCAGACATAATTAATGAATTGCATGTACAAGCGGAGTAGTAAGGCAGCAAATCATCTCTTACTTCACGGTATAGTGGCAAGGGCTTTTATTATTACTACTTTTTTCTCAGATTGGGGTGCATTGGATTCCATCTAGAACAGTTGTGGAATTACTTCCAAGTAGGAAAAGGTGGTTTGGATGGAATGATAGCAGCAAGATTCGGTGTGCAATTTCACTGTGTCATTTGGATTTTGTGGCGAGAGCGTAAAAATCAAACTTCTAATGGTGTTGAGCTCAACCATAACACACTTAGGTCCTTATTTAAGATTTTTATATAATTGGAATGTTTTTGGAAGAATTTAATGTCACTCCTTGGATTTTCTATATTTTTCTTCTCTCTGTCTGTAATAAAATCTTATTACTTTTTTTTTTTAGAAGTAACCAAATCTTATTACTTTCAATGGACTAATTTCAAACACCGTCTTAGTCTCAAAAGACAGTTGTCCATAAGAAATCCAAATGCCCAATTAAGTCAAGACTTCTAGGCAAATTATGCAAACCCTGTCAAAAACAGTCAACCGACCAACTATAATGACCTGGGAAAGCTACCCTATGTCAGCCATTGAAAAATCTAAATTAATTTTATAATCTATCTTTTGATCTCCCCACTCACTGTTAAAAAGCAGGACTTCATCCTGCACCCAGGTTAGGTGATCAATCCCCACTTCTATTAAACAAATCATGTGCTACATGCATGCATACCCATATAGGAAGAATTCAACAGATACAGAATGCTTAATTTTTCTCAGAAACATTGTATAAGAACTCACATGTCTGATTTACGACCCAACTGCTTCTGTGGCAGGATAACCTGCACTGAATGAGAATCATTGGTGTTTGGGATTGGGTGGCTCATTATGGCAATTGCCCTTGCAACTCTACCAATCTTCCTAACCTGTTAAAAATGCAAACAGCTTTCTGTAAAGCTTGCAAAATTCAATATAAAGCTTGCAAAATTCAATGTCTTCTATATTAAAAGAAAAATGAGATTCAATATAGATATCTTTCTCAGAATTCACCATTTATTTAATCAGAGACATTATATTACATACGGTAGAAGGAAAAAAAAAAATGAGGGGGGACAGGGGGTGCAAAAGGGTATTATATTTATTACCTTGTTGGGCAAGTATGAAGGATCACAGACAACTTTTTTGCACCTAGCAGTTTCTCCTTCTGATGTGACACCACAAACTTTTCCTTCCTCGTTGAACTCCACCTGCCATTCCAAATCAAATCAGACTCGGCAACCACTCCATTATCATAAATATATAATGATTTTCCTTTATTAACCAGGAAATGACAAGTGCAAACAACAAATAAAGTGGGGCTAAAAAGACACTGTTGATCCAAGAAACCCAATAGAAGGAGTACCTTGCACTCAGGTTTGTTCAACATATACGTCCCACCATAGACAGCACTAAGCCGTGCAAATGCCTGAGACAAAGTAAAACAAACAAATAAAATTGACGTCAATTAAACAAGCCTGATGAGAACCCAAATTTTATAAAACAAGTTAAAAGTACAGGATACAGATTTTTTTTTCCTTTTTTTGGAGAGAGAGAGAGAGAGAGAGACCTGGGGGAGCTCTCCCAACCCATACAAAGGATATATGTATGGGGATCCTCCTTGAAAACGTGCAACAGACTCTGCATAAAGCTATAACATAGTAGAGGAACAAGAAAAATAAGTGCAACAAAAAGCTGCTGAAACTTTCAATGTACAAGGATCCAAATCAACAGAAAAGAGTTAACTATAAACTCCAGGTGGTTTTCACCTTCATTCTCTTCACGGTATCTAGTGCAGGTTCATTGAGGTAGCGATCATCTCTGTGAAGCGCTAATGCATGACCGATAAAGTCCACAGTATTGTCATCAAGACCATATTTTCTGTCAATATGTCAACAGTACAGTAAGCAAATGGTTTATTGTGCTAACTTCAATTGAGATCAACTTTTTTCTTTCTTCGAAGAGATGAATAGTAAATAAAAGAATGGATGTAGACATCAGGAAACGAGATTTAAATCTATTGCTTCCATTTTAGAACTTTACATTTAAATCTATCTTCTTAAATTAGAGAATTCTATAAGACTGCCCCTTCCAAATTATACATTTTAGCTTCAATATTATAATTGGGTATGCTCCAAAGCACTTCTCACATAACATTTACATTTTACAATAACTATGAAATCCTATGCCCATAAAAACTGAAGCTCCAATAACATTCCCCAGCACCATCGACTTGATGTTTATGAAAACATATTGAGATAATTAAATAATACATTTAAATACCTGAAAGACAGAAAGCAACAGAGGGATACATGTACAACAAAGGCAACAACAAGCAAGAGCTTACGCAATTAGTTCTCTAGTTGTCACTCTAGTCAAGTCCATCCCCTCGTGTGTTTTGGGATCACTTTCATTATAATCTTGAACATAAATAAAGAACTTGCGAACACGGCGCTTTTCAAATATACCCAAAAGTGGAGATCTGACTGCCTCCATGTCCGTTGCTGGAACCTTGTGAATCTATAACCAGGGGTTTACTCACCAGCAAACAAAGTTAAGATCAAGTATATACAAAAGCTAATAAACATGCAAATTCGCTTTCTTTCTTTTTTTTTTACTATGTGCAATGAACATGCAAATTCCAACGTCATAAGAAAAAGATTTTACCTTTCCTTTATTGTAGACAAAGCTTCCATCAACAGCTTTGAAATACAGATATTTAGTGACATCTGTATGAATGAGGACACGAACAAGAGTGCCATTCGCCATCATAAACTAGCCAAACAAGATTTAGTCAATATACAAGAAGAAATTGAAACAGAGTAGAATTACAGCCATGGTTGGTGAACTAAACAACGACAAGAGAGAGAAAGAAGACAAAAGACAGTAAACACACACCTTAGGGATCATGTCCACATTATAATCCCTACTAGAGCCCAAATTTGCTGGAGGCTTATCACTTCCCTTGAACCTCTTCCAGAGCTGTAAATAAGGATAACTAGAGCAGTAAATAAACAGTTGAGTTTAATAAAATCAGCTACTTACTTATCAAAAAAAAAAACAGTTGAGTTCTAACAAATAAAAGGGCAATTTAAAATTGCAGACTTCAATGAATATCAAATGACACAGCAGAAATACGACCTGAACAAGATTGAGCGATGTCGACTCTCCCCCATAATAGTCATTCCTATCCATGTGCAGGACCTGATTCACAAAAGACACATCAAATATTGCAGTGCAAAAAACTGAAAGATCAGTGAATATATTTATCCATTGCATGAACATCTTTTGCATGCAAAAAACTCAAGAAAAAAAACAAAAAAAAAAATAACCCCAGAAAACTTGTACTCTTGTGCAAATGTAAAACCATATACAACTCTACAAGGCAGTCCAATGAAATTGATAGAAGCCACGAAGAAGTAATAAGCAATATTCAGTCAGAAGATAGCCACCGTTCTCCTACATTCATCTAAAGCAAAAGGAACAAACAAACACACATCAGAAACGACCTCTAGACTACCTAGTATTTTCTTTTTCATTACGTAACAACATGGACAGCCCACTTTGTTGCCAGTTATTAAGCTAACCACCCCAGAACTATTGCCTTCCAGCTGACAAGCACAGCACATGAACAATTCTTTGGTGTGTTTTCGCAGTGCCATAATCAGGTTGTTAATGACAATCATAACCCTGATCTCAATAAAACAAAAAAGCCCACTTGAGAATTCCGGAGCTACATACAGAATTCTTGGCTAAATGAAGTCAATCCATACAATTCTCAAAATTACGCACGGAACCATATCACTCACTGCAAACAAAGAGATACGCAACGAAAATAAACATCGACAAGAAAGTAGATCCGACATGATCAAATTCAAATCGAAGTTACCCAATTCGATCTGAATCCAAGACCCAGCTAACGAGTAATAAATTGGAAAATGATAACGGAAATGAAGAATTGGGGAAGAAGCCCCCACCTTGAGGCCATCAACGGAGAGAAGACCGCTAAGGATGCACTCCTTGAGACCCGTACCCAACACAATCACGTCATACTCTTCATCCATGGCGATTGATTCACTTCTGGCTTCACGAATAGATCCACGCAAAGAAACAGAGATTCAGATAGAGATGGAGGATTAGGGTTTCGAGGCTACCGAGTCAAATCCTTCTCGACATTTGATTTATATACACACGCTTCTTTAGCAGAGGAGAGAGAGAAAGATGCTTTGTTTGTTGATTGAGGAAAGCTATAATGGCTTTCACTTGGTGCTAATATATATATTTTTTTTTGAAAAATTACAGTTTACCTCCCAAAGTTGTCAACGATTTGCAATTCGACTTCTAAAGTTTTAATTTTTGCAATTCATCCCCTAAAGTTTCAATTTTTTTCAATTAAGGCATTCCGTTAGTCAAAGCCGCTTTGACTGACGGAACAATGATCACGTGCGACGCATGTGATCACTTCTGACCTTTTTCTACCGAAAATGCCCCCATCACTTCTAACCTTTTCCTACCCAAAATGCCCCCCATCCCAACAGACTCTCACTCCTCTGTTTGCCAAGAATGACGACGAGCATGTCGGAGATCCTAACGTTGGCCGGCCGATTCCAAAGAGAGAGATTGAGATTTAATCATCGTTTGGATGTAGAGAAACTGAGAGAAAAGAGAATTTCGAGTGCTTTGGTTGTGAAAGTTTTTTTTTTTTTTTGGCTTTGAATTCATTGGAAAACGAAAATTTTATTTTGGCTGAGCCAGTTGATCGGTAGGGAAAATAAGAAAGAGATCGGTAGTATATAAAATTTGTAAATTGATTGAGTTTTTTTTTTAAAAAAAAAAAAAATCTTTGTTTGGTTACTGAGAATCTGGTGGAAAGGAAGGAGCGAATGAAAACTGAAAATTGTTCAATCCTATCCTTTTGCAGTGGTTCGTGTGGAAATTTGAATTCTCGTTTGAAATTTTATAGATACACTGAGCTTCTCACAACCCACAAGAAAAACCAGAAAGAATATGAAAACACACAAAGCAAAAATTTATTGCAGATATTAGCTTGGCACCAACAAGAATATGAACAAATATCATTATATCAACAGCAATTCTTCATTATAATAATCCTATCACTGTATCAACAACAACAATCTCAACCTCCCTGAAATCAATCGTTGTCTTACATAAATTTCAGATTCATGAATATCAGACGAAAATAAAAAAGAAAAAAAATATATATATAAAGAAAATAAAAAAGATAAATATCAAACTCAGGTGCTCGTCAGTCCTGAGATTGGAGAAGATTCAGATGGCTGGAGGAAGGTCCCACCATCCCGGCGTGCATTTTCAGATCGGAATTGGATGAAATCTGGCTCGAAAGGTTTCAGATTGATATTGAACAAAAAAGAAATGATCAAACGGAAAGAGTGAAAGGGAGAGGGAGAAAGAGAGAGAGAGAGAGAGAGAGAGAGAAGAGGGGATGGGGGGCATTTTGGTCCCCAAAATGCCAACAGTGATCATGTGCGTCGCACGTGATCACTGTTCGAATGGCTGAATTGAAACTTTGAGAGGGTGGATTGCAAAAATTGAAACTTTAGAGGTCGAATTGCAAATCGCTGACAACTTTGAGGGGATAAACTATAATTTTCCCTATCCTTCGGGATATCAATCATTTCTACCACCCGACCCACTGTTGTCCTTGGTGGGTCAGATATCGATCATTTCTGCCACCCGACCTGTAACTTGCGGGTTTAAAAAACCTACCCGTAACCCGGTTACAGTTAACCCTATCCTTCGTGTTTTGCGGGGCCGGTAATTCGGGTTGGGCGGGGCGGGGCAAGTGTTATGGATCTGCACAAAAATTGGATCAACTGGTTTCAGAAATTCGATCAACTTTAATCTCCAATCCTTCCCAAAACCCTAATCAACACCAACCAAGGACAACAGTCGCCCAAAAAAATACCAATTCCCCCATAAACCCACCAACGATTATACCCGACACCGACAAATTATCACCAACCCACCATTAAGTTCCACAAATTATCCCAAATCCCACCAAACCCAACAAAATTTTCTCGAATTGGAGTGGGGTTGGCTATTTGGTAGTCTTCTCATCCAGCATCTCATACTTTATGGCACAGACGTCTGGGTCCCAGACAAAAAGAGAGAGAGAAAGAGAGAGTGAGAGAGAGAGAGAATGAAAGAGAGATATTTGAGAGTTGAGACGGAGTGGCGACTGGCGAGAGAGAGGGAGGCTAGGTTTTTCTAGGAGGAGGTGAGAGAGAGAACCTAGAACTAGGAAGTAGGGTTTTTTTTTTTTTTTTTTAGCGGGGCGGATCGGGGCAGGTACCCGCTGCCCAACATTGTTTTTACTCGAAACCCACCTCGCACGAGTTGGATGAAATCCAACCCGTTTCCGAAAAAAAAAAAAAAATCACAAAATCCGGCCGAATCAGGGCGGGTTAGGGCGGGGTTTTGCCCATTTATTGATCATGCTTACGGGGCCTTCTAAAGATAAAGATGATAAAGGAAATATTGCAATTTCAATTTAATTTTTGAATTATTCATTTTTGACAATTACATTATTAGTTTTTCTCCCATTTTGAATAGGTTTCTTTATCAATTTTGTTTTTTAAATTAATTAATGATTTGACACCTCAAACTAATCAATTAATACCACATAATTTTTTGTTTGACATTAATACGACCTTCTATTGTGTTACATGGCATTAATTGATTAGTCTAATATAATGTTGAGATAATGATTATTATAATTTCTCAAAAACTCAATTTTTTCTTTCCCAAACATTAAAGACAATGGAATATTTTTCCAAGCGAGACTTCAATCAATTAGATCAATAAAGACTTGTAAAAATAAAAATCAATGGCTGATATTCACTACTACGTCATCATAGTTGTATGACAATCGTATGAAAATCTTCTCTCTAAGAGAAATGCTAGAATCTAATAAAACCCTCATATTTTACCTTTCAAAATCTTAGGTGGCAAAATGCACATGGCCCAAGTTAATGTAAAAGGGCACATGGCCCAAGTTGTTGGCAAATGGCACTTTGCCACCAAGGATTTTGATGGGCAAAATGTGGGGGTTTTATTAGATTCTAGCATATCTTATCTTCTAAATATCATTTCTCGTTCTTAATAAGGTTGCAATCGAGTAAAGACAAACTGAGTTTGGCATTTTCATATTCGACTTGAGAACTTCGTGTAGGTGCTCAAACTCGACTTGAACTTGATCGTAGCTTTGTTCAAACTCAGCAAGAAAAATGTTGTCAGACTCTATCAAGCATTAATTAATGATTTGACATCTTAAACTTATCAATTAATACCATTTTTTTTACAACGATACGATCCTCTATGGTGTTACGTGACATTAATTGATTAGTCTAATATGATGTTGAGATAATAATTTTTATAATTTCTCAAAAACTAAATCTTATATTTCCCAAACATTAAAGACAACGGAATATTTTTCCAAACGAGACTTCAATCAAGTTCTCAATAAGGTTATAATCAAGTCGAGTCAAACTGAGTTTTACATTTTCATATTCAACTTGAGAACTTCATATAGGTACTCAAACTCAACTTGAACTCGGCAAGAAAAAATGTTACCAAACTCTATTTTTTTTGTCAACTTACCATACTCTATTGAGTTGAAGCTTGATAGACTCTTTTATACTTTCAAATTGCAATAATAATTATAATTATATATAAACTCCTTAGGTCAACTCGCTTTTATTAAAAACTCCCTATGTGTTTTTTTTGGGAAATTGACTCAATGGGTCAATCGAAACTACAATAAACTCCCTACCGTCAAAAACTTTTAACAGTCGTTATTGCTACTCAAAACTCTCCGTTTTACCTCATTAAAATATTAATTTTTTATTAATTTAATTTAAAAAATTAAATCTTAAAAAAAAAAAATAAAAAAAATTGAAGATTGGCCATGGGGTGGCTCGCACCCATGCTCACAGTAGGGTGTGGCCATGAAGCCACCCCATGGAGTGGAAAAGGGCCGTAAGCCACCCAGTCCACGCCCCGCCGGTTGACACGGCCCGCCAGCATCGTCTCGCCTAATTTTTTTTTTTTTTAAGATTTAATTTTTTTTTGGAAATTAAAATGAGTAATGTTTTTAATGGTAAACGGAGATTTGATAGCGTCCAACAAATACGCGATGAGGTTGTGTTTGTTGACAGAAAAAAACGCACATGGTTTTGATAAAAGCAGTTGGCAATAAGGAGAACATACAATTTTCTGTCTAATAAATTAATCGAAGATTATATTGTTTAAAGGGTTGAAATGCCGAAATTACCCATTGGGTTTGGTACCTTTCTTTCACTTTCATGCGGGTTTAGTTTTATCGCGAGGATTTTGAGTTTTGATAAAGGGGCCAGAAGTTAGTCGATGGTTGGTTGGTAGTTGGAATTTGACGTGCGGGCCCGTCGAGATGTTAATGGCGATGGCCCAGCGTATTTATTATTTTTTTTAAAAAAAATAAAAAAAATGTATTTTTTTTAAAAAAAAAGAAAAAAAAAAAGAGAAGAAAGAAAAAATCACCATTGGGGTGGTTTGACCACCCACGACGAAAAGGGATGGTAGGAGCCGCTGAATGTGAAGGAGCCACATACAATTTTTTCCTTTTTTTTTTTTGGTTTTAAAAAAAATTAAATATGTGCCACGTGTCGACGTCTGATTGGTCCACATGTCAGTCATAACGGTCAACTAACGGATGGACTAATTTGGTCATTTATCAAAACCACAGGAACCTCTTGTGATAAAAATGAAACTACATGGGGGAAAAATAAAGTTGGGAAACCTTAGGGGGGTATGGAGTATTTAACCCTATTTATAATTGTTGTACAATCATTTTACATGAGTAGGACCTCAAATCAAGACTTTAAATACAGCATTCTACATAATTGAGTGCAATGATAATTACTTACACGATAGTTCATACTTTCCCAATATTTCATGTTCACAAAATTGAACTCACATTGTTACAAAATGATTTTGTTCAAGTAAATTAGCTAAGAAAAACTACTCTATAACATCTATTAGGGCTGGCAAAATGGGTCCGCGGGTGGACCCGTTTACGACCCGCGGGTACTCGCAACCCGTTTAAGCATTACCCAAACACGACCCCTTTAATAAACGGGTCGGACCCCCCGACACGACACGACACGGGTATTTTCACGGGTCACCCGACAAGACCCGTGAGACCCGTTTAACTAAAAAACTGATTTTTTTTTTTTAATAAAAAAAAAAAAACAACAACAATGTCGTTTTTGAGAAGATCCTACCGAGGAGCTCTTGATCCAACTTGAAACAAAGCGAATTGCTATTCAATTTATCGACAAAATCAGCTTTGCTGTGCCTTCAATTCAGCAATGCTAAAATCTTAAAGTTTTATCGAAGTCTAAGCCATTGGCTGAAAAGAACAGTAAAGAAAAGGAAGCACTAAAAATCTCTGAATTTCACCAAAAAATGAACCTTTTTGTTAATTTTTGTTTTTTGTTTTTGGTTTATCTTGAATTTTATGAAACTATTGATAATTGCATAGGAGTGAGGCCAAGAGGGAGGATTTTGATTTCTAGATATGGAGTTGGAGGAGATGAGTGTGCTACTGTGCTGTATCTATATGCGTTTTTCACTCTTTCCTTTAAGGTAAAATAAATAAATAAATAATAAATAAATAAAACGGGTCTGGTGGGTCGATCCGTGACACGGCCCGCCAAACCCTCATAAACGGGTCGACCCGTTTATGACCCAAACCCGTTTAATATAAACCCAAACCTGCTAATTTCGTGTTGTGTTCGTGTCGGGTTGTCGGGTCGTGTTAAAATTGCTAGCCCTACAAAACACCAAGGTGTTTCACAGGTGAAAAATAATAGCAACTGAGGAAGTCCATAGCTTAATAAGTAAACATCATATGAGAACAAACATGAAATAAGCTATTGATAAACTCAAAATGCTATACTCATATGAAATAAGCCACTGATAAACTCTAAATAACTTTTCATTATACTGTATAATTTTAGAAGGTTTGATATATGCTTGAGAATGTAAAGTAACAAATTCATAAAACAATGCATGATTTCTTGACAATTTCACTTTAAGGTATGTAAAAACATTTGAGTTTAAAACATAACATCTTTTTACATTCCATTTGCTTTAAAACCATAATTTTATCTCATCAAACCATTTCTTCTTTCACATCATTATATGTATATCTTACCCTTATATAGTTGATGTCACTTTATCAATCGTTTTCATACTGGTACACGAGTCACAATATCATATTAGTACATTAATCATTGTACTATAGAGGTTGACAAAAATATATAAGATTTATATAGGTAATTCATATCATACTGGTTCCCTTGCCACAAGATGCCTTAAATATACTAGCTAGTTCGTCGTACTGACACCCTATTATACGGTAACTGAAACTCATATCGAAGACCCGTCATTGCGTAATTGTAACACATACCGACACTCCCATTACAAGGTATTCATACTTAAATCGGAACCTGTTACCAAGTAATCCATATACCGCATATTGACTCCATTTTCATGGTAATCGTAACTCATTCTATATCATATAATATATTCATATATTTTCATCATATTTCATAAAATATGCTAGCTATATAAAGCATAATTTAGCATTTGAAATATCATCATGCAAACAAAATACGATTATGGTTCACATAATGTCAAAAAATTGTATGATTTAATGTTGTAAAAATATATTAAGTTCTCATTTTCACATTATGCTGAAAAGTTTGTTTATATTTCAATAGTGAGTTCACTCACCTTGAACGCTTATCCTCAAACTTGGACATCTTAAAGTTCCACTTCACAACTCTGTAAGCCACACCCTAATATTAGACAGTCCTCAGACTAAAACATTAATCAAGCATATAAAAACCTTAAACCAGTTAAAATAGACATTCTATCATAGTATCAAACCTTCGGTTTCTAAGTCAAATGATCGGCATCAATCATTCGACAGTCGTGTCAAACGTTCGGTCGTGGGCAAAAATCTCATCTAAGACAAAATCCATAACCAAGCCTTAATTTGACAAGACCCACTATTCCTCATACGATTATACCCACAAGTATAGCCTTCATATACATCTAAATTTGTCCATTAACATTAAATATCCAACTAAAATCTAGATTTACCACAAATCTTCCAAAACAACTCAAAGGTATACATTACTCTCATATAGTAGATTAATCATGCAAGTCTAACAAGATAACAAATGCTAATAGATTAACAATAAAAACGATATTAAAACAAGGAGGATTACCTCTCTTGAAGGTAAAACTTCAAGAATTCACCTACTTTTTCTCTTGCACTCTCTCTCTCTCTCACTATAGGGTTTTTGATGCAATAGGACGTCCAAAATGGGTGGAAGAAACTAATAATGTTTATAAAGGCCCCCTAAGCACGCACATAAGGGTTGATGTGTCCAACTTTTTAAAGGAATTCTTCAAACAGACATCGAATGTTTGAATCTAATTTCGAACGTTCTCCACCAATCATTTGAATCCAACTTTGAATGTCCTACCAAATAGAAAATTCTCTTAAAAATTCAAGATCTTGCACTTTACTAACTGAGAACCATTAATATCATCATAAAGTTAGAATTAAGGCACTCTTAACCATAATTTAACAAAACAAGATAATAGTATTTCTGTGAGTTTCACTCACCTTGATCGTAGGGATTATCCTAAAAACCCACTTCAAAGTCCTCAACAATATTCGATCCAAAAAAAAATTGATGTTAGAATGTTTTACCTATTCAATAACCTTTCATAAAGCCCAAAAACTAACAATACATGGTGTTGGAACAAGGCATGATCAATCCTCATTAGGGTGATCGATCTTGTGTTGAGGTAGGATTGATATTGACAACCGAGAATCGATCATTGGCTGAGCCTCATCAATCTTGGATAGTATGAGATTATCCTAAAAATCAATATCGAACTCTTCAACAATATTCTATGCGAAAAAACATAATGTTAGAAGGTTTTACTGGTCCAAAATCTTACCATAAAACTAAAAAACTAACAATACAGGGAGCTGGAACAGGGCAGATCAATCCTCGTTGGGGTGATAGATCTTGCGTTGAGGTATGATTGATCCTCACAACCTGGGATCGATCCTAGGCTAAACCTGATCGATCTTGGGCAGTATGAGATTGATTCAAACACTTTATTGACACTTCAGAACATCGGAAAGAGCTATCCTAACTTTGAAAAGGATCCTAAGGGTTCTAAAACTTCATAAGGATAGTCTTAGACATCATCTAAGGCATTAAAGCTCAAAACCAGGCCTTTATATTTCTAATACATAAACTTATGTATTTCAAATACAGAAGGGTTCGCAAACCAATAATCAAAGACAACAATCAACAACCCTCAATAACACATGTAGTAATTTAATGCATGTTGATGAAGTGTACAATATAATAATCATAAGAATTTATCGTCTATAACCATTTCCACATGGCCTACTCGTATGTTTAACCATCCAATAGGAGGTTTACGTGTCCTTATAAGGACATGTGGTACAACGTCGATGCCGTGGCTAGGGACAATAGCACAACACCTCTAATGGCTTGGCCAGGTCCGACACTAGGTGATCCATATCACTAGTGATGATGTAAGTTGTGATCGCCATTTGTGGAATGTTGTGTTGGTCACTTTAGCCACTAGATCTAATGCAATCTATATCTACTATCTTTAGGCTACAAATCTCTATACTATTATGTACACACCTCAAGTTATGTACATCTTTTCCCAAATGGTGGTATGACACACAACAATATGTAATGACAACCAATTAAGAAACATAATTTAGTTCATGGGTATACAATTGATAATAATGCATTAGTAAAACATCATTTATAAAATATTAGGCTCATGACTTATTTTGTAAAAAAATATGAGTATCAAAATGCAAGGTTTATAAATAAAATATTAATTATTGATGACACAGTTTATGGTGTTTTCATAGGGCGATTACTTACCTTGAATGCTCTTTTTCAACTTTGGACATACTAAATTATCAAACTTCTCGTATATGCAAGTCATAATCTCATATTAGTCAAAACACTAAGCAAAACCCTAATCCTACACTTAAAATCCTAACTATGCACATTCTGCTTTGAACGATCGATTGTTTCTCGAGGTTCGTTTAATTGTTATGCCGCAAAATGTGTTTTTCCTAATTTCTTCCTACCAAAACCAAAACCTGGCCTATCTTTTACCTAAGACTCCTAAAAGGCTACAACATAAACATTTAAAACATTTAAATGTTTTAAATGCCCCAACTTTAAAACATCATACATAAACATTTAAAACAACTAAAACACCACTTAAAAACTCCAAATGCCCCAACTTTCTTCCCATAGTCACATCTCCCTCGTTAAACAACCAAGAAGATGCTCTCAGGTATTGAAAGATAAGTACTTCAATAATGTTCTAAGGTTGAAAAGAAAGATAATCTTTAAAGTTTAACACATTTCATGCAAAACTCAAGCTTATTTACTTAAAATACTCAACTTTAAACATTTATTAAAGGAAAGACAAATAGCATGTGTTTTAACACATAAAACATAGTTTAAACATGAGTAAACTTAAGTTTTTTTTTTTTTGAGCAAAAATGGTAAGCCGGAGAGACCAATTGTAGCTATCCTACCTAGGCGTGACCATAGTAGCACCTATCCGCTGGGAGCCGCACATGAGGGGCCTAGACTGTGGGAATCGTAGACGCTCCCTCAAGTCTGACTGAGCCATAGCCTGACCCAGCCCCACTAGGGTATCGATAAGAATCCAAAGCGGCTAATACTAATTAGGCATATGTGGAGATTCTCTATTGCAGAGATTTGAACCCACACCATAGTACATGCCCTAACCACTTGAGAACTTCCTTAGGTCATTGAACCACCACCCTTGGTGGTATGAGTAAACATAAGTTAGAGTTAGGTAAAGTTTTATATCTCAAAGCCTTAAGAGCACAACTCTAAAGGGAGGCTCTTTCCTTCTCTCTCTAGGGGCTAGTATCATAAAAGTGGCTAGTATCATAAACTTGTGTTGAAAATGTCAAGTTTTAAGTGCATGTAGACTGTCATCGATCGATCGTTAGGTACAAAATTGTATTGTTTGATTGTTTGAAAGAATTGATCGATTGTTCCATAAAAGCACATCATCAACAATTGATTGTTATGGATAAAAAACCCAAAAATAAGTGTTTGAAAACCCTAACTTACCACATTTTCATATCGGGCTTATTTCAACATCTTAAAAACTTGTTTGAACATTTTTACAACATAGGGTATAGAGAGGGGCGGAACTAGAATTTGTAGTGTGGGGGGACGAAGCCATAAAGGTGCTAACTATAGCAAATGATAAAGCCCAAAAAAAAAAAACTACCATATCACAATTTGTAATGCTTTTATAAGGTTTTGGACACTGTTGCACTCCAACAAACAATAAAGCCATAAATGTATTTTCTTTGATTTTGATCGGGTCTCCAAACTCTAAAAAGTCATAACATACTATGTATGGTTCTAGGTAGACAATTTTATTTATTTATTTTTCTAATTATGATTCTAGGTAGACTAGATTCTTCATTTTTGGGAAAATTTTTTGTTGGGTTTATTAAAGTTTTGTTTCCTCCATCTGAATCCTTTATTCAATTGGAGCAAATTGTAATTTCAGGCTTGTATTGGTATTTTTTGGTGCCTTGAGGAACTGATTAAATTTTGTAAAATTAAAAACTGAGTAACAAAGAGATAATCAAATAAGTCATTGTGAGGAGTGGCTGGCCGGATGCAATCAATGGCTAGTTTTTTTTTTTTTTTTTGTGCGTTTTATCAGTATTAAAACAAGGCATGGTACCTAAGATCAAAAGACTCACAGTTGTTAGTCTCAATTGGAGCAAAATTGAGACAGACGAGAAAAACCAACAGGAAATGCCACAACTGCCATCCCAAAAAAAACCCTCCAACTTCTCATTTAGAATAAAAAAAAAAAAGAATAAGTTATGTTTTAATTAAAATATGTGAAACACACAACAAAGGTTAAAGAGTTTGTACACTACTCGCCCGACCCGACCCTTCATTCGAGCCTAGCCGATTGAGCACTCGATAAGGGCTGAACTGGGTATCCTAACCGACTTCGAGTTCTAGTTCGAACTCAAAGATTCATACACTTTTTCTCGCTTTGAACTACTTTGAGATAATGCTTAAAAAAACCCCATAACACACACTTCTGATTCGCTCTCGATGGGACCCAAACAAGCCCTCTCTTCACATCTTTTGATTTCATCCACCCTGACCTGACACTTCCTTCGAGCTTAGCCGATTGAGCACTCAATAAGGGCTAAACTGGGTGCCCTAACCGACTTTGAGTTCGAGTTTGAGTTCAAGTTCAAACTCAAAACTTAGGTAAGGGCTTTGTGAGCCAAATCGAGTACTTGGTTCAACTAAGCTCTATTACAACCCCAATTTTGTTCGAAACCAGCCTTGAACATGTGTTTTTAGTCTAACCGAGCTTATAAAATCCAATACTCACTAGGTAACAATTTTGCCATTGTCATGTATGCCCTTACCTAACTTGTACTGTAA
>NC_081544.1:22025821-22068391 GCF_901000735.1 Corylus avellana
GAGAGGGTGGGCATTTGGCATGGAAGGCCAGGGGGTGCGTAATGATTGTAGCTTGCGTGAGTGGGACCCATTCTCAGACACCCCTTTCCCTTCTTTCCTTTTCTCTCTCTCTCTCTCTCTCTCTCTGCTCTTTTGTGGTGACAACATGCACTCAGCTCCTCCGTCCTCATGAGGTCACTCGGTCCTCTGTTTTTTTTTTTTTTTCTTATAATTTTCTTTTAACCTTTGTTAAAAAAATAAAATAAAATAAAAATTTTTAGGAGAGATATCTTTTTTTGTTTTTTGTTTTTTTTTTTTTTTTCTTGTTTCTAAAATAAATAAATATTCTCAAAGGACCATTGGAGGCAGAGGGTTTCTCTTTGCCCCTCATCTCTCTCTCTCTCTCTCAATTGATCAGGTTTGCTGTCTGTTCATTTTCCATTTCTCTCTTTCTCTCTCCCCCCCTTAAAGCCTTACTATTTATGCGTTGATCATTTTTTTTTTTTTTTTTTTGCCTTTTTTGGCCTTCTCTCTTTCCTTAATTTTCTCGCCTTCCAAACAGACTGTATTTAGTCACGAATCACTTGAAGAATTTCTGGTTTTTTGGTTAACCGAAATGGTTTTTGGTGGTTTAGAGGTGGTCCTGGATCTCTGAATATATTGCTGGAATTTATGTGAAATTATTGGAGGAGGGGTTCTAGGGTTCTCTATGGATGGAGCTTTTTGTCTGATGTCTATCCCTTCTCTGTCCATTGCTGTTTATGGTTATGACTCGTAGATTTGCACTTCTTTCGTGGGTTTGCTTGTTTTGATCGATTTCAAGCTTATTTACCATTGATTTGGATTGTATTGGAGACCAGGGATATGCATACAACTTTTTAGTAATTTGTGGTTGTGGGGTTTCTATAATTTTTGGATTTCTGGGTTTTGGGTCCTTTTCTCTTTTGGGTTTTTTGCAATTGAGGATTTTGCTTCTCATTCTCTTCACCTGAAGCCAATTGTAGCAGCGTTTGAAGGAAAGAGAAAGAGAAAGAGAAAGAGAACAAGATTGTTTTCAGTTTTGTTATTATTAGCTCATTTTGGGTTTGAAGGGGTTGATATTCTGACGGAATTTTTTCCTCGGGATTTAGTTGGTTTAGGATGTGTCCTTGTGCTTGTTGGGAATATTGAGTATCTGCTTGATTAGGGGTTCTTTCGTTAGGCAGGGCAGAGAGGAATTGTGTAAAGGGTAAGGATGGAAGAGGAGATGGTGTCAGTTGTGGGGAGTCAGGAGAATAACGTAGAGGACCGAATGTTTGTGGAAATGGAAACCGAAGAGAATGGAATTGACAGTCCGAGGAAGGAAATTGAAGGTTTTATGTCAGAGCAAGGTGAGGGAAGTAACGTGGTATTCTCTAGAGAAGGACCTCTTGTGAGGAAAGAATCGAGATCATCCAGCGGTTGTTGTTGCAGTGTCAAAAAGCTCAAATCCAGGGTGGTTGCAGCAGATTCTGAGGTTGGAAAGAATGAGAAATTTGTGCACGAGAAGAAGCTCAGTAGACAAGAGAGGATCGATTTGGGTCGGTTGTTTCAGGGTGCAGTGAGTTCTCATGATTGGGAGCTTGCGGAGAGTTTGATCTTGTTGGCAGATCCACAAACTCTTAATGATGCCTTGTGCATCACGTTGGACTCCATCTGGTTCCTGACCGCACAGCAAGAGCTTAATGGGATAACGGGATTGATTAAGAAGATCATTGCCAATGGTGCTTATGACTTTACAAGAGCTGCTCTTAGGACTTCATTTCTTGCTTCTTGCGTCTCTGCCTGCCAGAGCCGAACTATGAGTCTTGCAGATACAGTCACTGTTATGGCTCAAAGGTAAGTGTTATCTTCTTTTACTGTTAATGAGACAATAGTTTTGTAGCTTACTAACCATTTGAAAAGCCTTAAAACTCTTATTTAACAAAAAAAGATCATTGTGATGGTGTTCTTATGTTGCAGTACTTGTCCGTTACTGTTGAAGACCATGCTTTAATTTTGATCTCATCTCATATGTGTTCTGTTGCAATCCCATTTAATGAAGTTTTTTGTTAACGGGTGTTCTCAGATTACCCAGATTATCCCTTCTTGCATTGTTATTTGTTTTTGTCTTCACTTATGAAATGTTGCCCCTTCTCAGTAGCCTTTTTTGTACAAAAGGAAGTTTTCTTTAGTATTTTTGTAAAAGCAGATCAGGCACTACTTCAATCAATTTATTATGGTTCAATCTATCGAATATTACACATATGATGGAATTTGTTTAGTAACCTTTTTTACATAAATGCTAATATAAATTTGTGCAATTTGTGATAAACCTTAATGTCAATCAGTTTCAGAACTACTGTAACCACTTGCCTGAAATTTGTGCAAAATAGGGAGCTGGACTCTCCATTGCATGGTATCATTGTAAAGCTTGTGCATTCTGTCATTGTTGGGAACTTGGAAGCATAATTGGAATTCCACAGAAAGGTTTTCACACATTTGGAAATAGTTATTACTTATTTCTTAGAGTGTTAGTTGGTATTAGTTATAACAAAGCTATTGTGTTTCTCCAATTATTTGGGAAGGAGTGAATATATTTTAATTTCTCTCTCCTGAAGAAGCTCTAATGGAAGACAACTAGATAGCTAAGATTTTTCTATTTACAACTTCTGTATAGCTTTGAGTTTTGGAATTATAATCTGTTTCTAGATAGATGTATTGATTACTTATGTAGAGGGAAGGAGGAAGTTTTCTAGGTTCTTTAAGGGAACCTGGACAAGTTCAGTTCCTTTTTGTCTCTTCTATGGGAACAACTTAGAAGAGAAAGAAATGAAGTGGTCTAGGTTCACTTATAGTTTCTTTATCTCATGTCCTTCAAAAGTGAGAGAAATGAGTGTCTTTCTTTAATTTTCAAGAAGTAAAAGAATGGTGTCTTTTGCTTTTTGATCTGCTGTATTTCTTAATAGAACATTTTTGAGCACCCCCTCCTCCCGTGTGGAAATAATTATAGGTGTCATTTGACATTATGCGTATACCCAATTTGAGCTTTTTGATCTGCAGTATTTCTTAATAGAATATTTTTGAGCACCCCCTCCTCCTGTGGAAATAATTATAGGTGTCATTTGACATTATGCGATTTAATGTGCTTTTAACAATTTTTAGAAACATCTCTCTCTCTCTCTCAATTGTTTTTTTTTTTTTTTTTTTTTTTAAGTACAAAAATTTCATTAGAATGAAGGGTACACGGGGCTCATTCAGTTGTTTATATAATATATTTTTATATATACGGACATTATTGGCATGAAGCTTACAGAGTAGAATGGAAGCATCTCGGTGAGCTTCTTTATTTGCAAGCATACCTGAATAGGGAATCTCTTTTTTTCCTTTCTGGGATGCTTGGAAATATTTATAGATCTCACATGTCACAGCACCAGTTGATTTTCTTTGAACGAATTCCCCACCCCTGTTCCATATGTATGCAAATTATATGCTGACAACCTTGGCATGATGCTTACTGATTAGCAGCCATGGAAAACACTTTGTTAAGCTATCTACTTACCGGTCTACAGAGGGCTTGGACTTTAATAAGTTTCATGCTTTTTTTTTTGATAAGTAAAAAAAATATTGCAACAGAGAAGTCCCACTGCTTTTTGTTTATAAAATCCAAAAGACAGATGTTGTTTGCTCTTTGTGCTGAATGTCATCCTGATTTTTATAGCATGCTATTGATGTCCCATTCTGCTTCATTTTTTTGGCTTTCATCAGGTTGCATGAGCGTCTTCAGGAATGTAATGGAGATGAGGTCTTGAAGGCAGAAGCTGGTGCTAAGGTTCAAAAGTTTACTGAATGGGCTCTGAAATGTATAGGCTTCCATTCTCGTTGCCAAGGCAATAAGGATAGAGTGAGTCACAGCTCTGCGGTTGAGATCCAACTCCAGTTATCTGCATTCAAGACATTTTTAGATCTTGTTGGCAACCAACTTACAGGGAAGGACTTCACGGAGGCCTTTGATGCAGCTTGCTTCCCCCTTACTCTCTTCTCTAGCTCATTTGATCCTGGTTGGGCATCTGGGATATCAGCAACTGCAATCCAAGGATTGCTGGGGATGTTGGTAGAGGGGGGTGCTGACAATGTCAATCAGTGTTTCCTCGAAGCCTCACGTTTTGGGAGTACAGAACTTGTGCGCATTTTATTGCAGGTATTGCTAATACAATGTTTATATTTCATGAGGACGTATAGTTGCCTTTCTGGCTTTTAGCTGTTTTCTTTTTTAAATGGCGTTCTGTTCTGTTAGGTTCAAAAGTCATCACTTTCTGTCTGAATATTACTTCCCTTTGTCCTCTCTGTGCACTTGCAAATATGTGTTAATTGTAGTTGGGAATACTCCTTCTTGAGACTTGGTGTCTAAATTCAAGTTTTTGTGATTTTAAATTCACACCTAATGCATTCTCCTCCCTTCAGAAAATACTACATGGACATGATTTCCTCGAATGGTGAGTTGTAGATGGACTTGGCTTTTGATGGTGAAAGAATTTTCCAACTATGTAGTTGAAGAGTAAATAGGAAAGCTGAGGTCAAACTATAAGCAACCAAGAGAAAGATCAGATATCTCACATTCTATGCATTCATGTAAAATCCAATCAATGGAGAGAGATGATAGAAGGTTAATGCAGATAAGCCTTTTGTTGTTTGCTGGGTACGTAAACACTAGAGATGTATAAAAGTAGGGCAACACTCTAGCTTCTCATGCATTTTCATTACCCTGATGTGCAAAGGTGGATATCATTTCAAATGAGTACCCTACTTATTGCATATGTCATGACTAACATGGAATTGGCATTTTCAAACACGTTAGAATTTTTCGGAAGGTAGCTACTTTGTTTCATATGTTTCTAGTGCAAAGCTGAGAAGTCATGGGTGAGAATTTTGAGATGTAAATGCAAGTTATCTCTTGGGTTTGATCCTTTGATCACCCTTTTCCCCTCAAAAACCTGCTGCTCTGCCACAATTTCTTTAACAAGTTGGAGTTTCTTCTACTATTTGGTTAGGAAGGAGAGGGTTTGTACAAATGGAAGTTCATCATGTTTTATCTGATTCCACTTAAATAATTTGGGTCATCCCATGTTTGGTTTATTCCCTTTTCAAGAGAAATGCTCCAGCTCTCCAATTGTGAAGGATTGATGGGATTGCTTAGATTATTGAGAGATGTGGTTTTATAGCTGTCATGTTAAATCTTTATAAGCAAGTTGTCAGCACCAAATATAGAGATTCCTACATCTAGTCAAAAGAGAGGGAGGGAGGTAGTCTCCAATGTGCACATCAAGTTGTTAAGTTCATATGCATATTCTATAACTTAGTCATGTGAGAAGAGGAAATCAGTTTAAAGCTTATCATCCCTAATCCTAATAAAACTATAAGGGCACGTTGGTGCACAAAATGATCATTCCTTTAGGAATAGGAATGAATATTGTTGGGAATACAAGAGCTTGGAATGGAGTTACCATTCCTATTCTTTTGTTTGGTTACAACACATATGCTCTCATTGGAATTGAGCCAGAATTCCTAAAATACCCAAAAAAAAAAAAATGAATGAATCCTGAGGAAATAGAACCCTGGGGGCACCACCCCCGAGGCCGCTCGAGGTGGACACTCAATGTGCTCCAGGGGTGGTGCACGTAACCATTCCCAAGGGGCTCCGAGGGTGGTCTTGGCCACAGCACCAAGTTTGGTTGCTCCACCCTCGGTGTTCCGTTATGGGGTGGCCGACCACCCCACATAATTCATTCTGTTTTTCTTTCTTCTTTTTTATTTGGGTTTGAGTAAAAAATAATAATGTGGGTTTTTTTTTAATTGAAAAACGTAGTTTATTCCTCTATTTAGGGGAATAGTCATTCCCACGGAATAATTTGCAACCAAACAAGAGAATGTATATTTTATAGAAATAGTCATTCCATTCTAGGGGTCTATTGGCTATTCCACATGCCAAATGTGACCTAAGTATGCATGCTGAGTTCATCAATATTACAATATATGTTATGCTTTGTTCATGACCATTACTGCGATGGCACCTGGTTTTCTCTGTTATCTCCTGCATATAGTGGCTCAAATGAGTGGGTCTAATATGTAGTAGCTGTGGTTTATGGTGCTTGCAATGCTCAATCTAAACAATGCCCTTTTAGATGAAAAGTATGTGTATTAATAAAGAAGAAGAAGAAGAATATGTGTACAAGATCTTTATTTTCTATTTTGTGGATATGATGCTTGTTCAGGCATTGGATGGTGTCTTTGACCATTATTATTTACTTGAACGGGATTTGCTTTATATACTCGTACTTGTGTCCTTGACCACACTGAAACACACGCACACATCCCAAAGCTTTTCATCTTGAAATTTTCCTTCAATACTTGAAATCTACTAAAATATGTATTGTATTTTTGTATGTCATTGTGATGTATGGTTTGTTTGTCTGTCATTGTTCTCATTTGATTTTTGTGAATCTGGGATTATATCTGTAGATTGCCCAAAGAAACAGCTTGGATGTTGACGTTGACCTTGCTTTGGGCTTTGCTTCCCACTACTGCAAGATTGGCACAATGGAATGTCTGGTGGATGAGGGTAATGCCATTGCTTTTTTGGGCCCTTTGATGAGAGCTGCTGAGAGGGGTTGTCTGCAGGTTGTTGAGTGGTTTGTGAAAAGGAATTGCCGAGAAATGGAGCTTTGTCTTGCCCTCACAGCTGCCACTTCAAGCAGCCAAGTAGACATTGCTGCCTATCTTCTCCCTCACGTTCCTCAGACTGTGCTTGCAGCACTCAGCATCGAGATTCTCAAGGCTGCTGGTGAACGCAGTGGTGGGTCCCTTGATGGTGTAGCATTTCTGCTCCATTCAGACTTCTTAGGTGATCCAGCAGCTACTTACGCAGTTGCAGACAGTATAGCAAGGTCTGACGACGAGGCTGTAGCTCCTGAGCTAAGGTCTTTTCTTCAAGAGCATTGGTCAGAGGCGGCTTTCATTGATGGATTAAGGCAAGGACGAGAGCATTACATGAACCTTGTGAGGATTTTAAAGTGGGGTGGATCTCCTATTTGCTTAAGAGATCTTCCAGGCCCTCTGAGGGTGGCAATTGCTTACCTGCCACTGTATAGGGAAAGTATCAAGGCAGGTGGCTGTATGTTATCCCAAAGGCTAAGAGGCCAGCTTGTTGAAGCAGTGACTAGGCTTGGAGGTGGGGTCTTAGAAGAGTTGAACCAGGGCAGAGAACTCCTGGCTGTTTTGGAGCATCATCTTCCTCCATTTTTGGTTCATAAATCCACCAGCATTGCCTAGCAAGATTTTGCCATCAGATCTCTCATATTTTTGCACCTTTTTTTATTTTTATTTTTATTTTTTGTTCCCAACCTATATGTGCCATAGATAATAATAACACAACGTTTTTAGCCGGGGATCAGATCGGATCGGATCGGGCGAAGAAGTATCCAAGGTTTGCCAATTTTCTTGCCATCCTATGTGCTTGGCTTATATTTTAGGTCTCCCTGCACGCTTTCTATATAGCAGCATGTACTCTCTCTCTCTCTCTCTCTCCCTCTCTCTTTTATATCTGATGTGCAAGCTGATCTATCGTGTAAGACGAAAGTGCAACTATTGTCACAAGGGTTGAAATATGATGGGCGTGTATATTGGCTATTGACTTTCCGTCCACCTTTTTGACACATGAAAAATTCCCTTCGTTTGTAGTAAGATTTTCATGGCCGGTGGCTGTTCAATGTTTGTCGTAAACTTGTCTTGCAAATGAACCAAACCAAACCAAACCAAACCAAAACTTCTTTTCTTAAAGAAACAAAAAATGATGTTCACATGGGTATTTGACTGCGGCCATGGGGATTTGAATCACGCAATCAAATGGTGCAGAAGAATAGATCTATGAAATAATTGTTAAAAAAAAAAAGATTAGTTTAGTGCAATTTAATTATTAATTAGGTTTGAGAATCATAATTACGGAAGGAGTAGATCACATCCCACCTTGCTAAACGACACATCTTACTGATTAAAATAAAGAAAGAGGATGGATGGATGCTTTGGCGTTGGCGTTCCTTCGTCGCTTTCCTGAAAAGGTGTCCACCATTTCCATAGGATATGAGGCATCGAGGCTCACAAATCAACCCTCTGCTTTCTCAATAATTCATGTTTAGTGACCCAATTACCATTTCATCCTAGGAGTGCGTCAATCCGCTCATCATGCCATGATGTCACCGGCCCACGTGGCCAACCCACTCATCATGCCATGATGTCACGTGCCCACGTGGCCTAACCGTTGTACATGAACAAGATGGCTGGTTGGTTGGATGTCAGCTCACCCATGGCCTAATCAACAAACTGTTGGTATTATTACCCATGGGAAACCTTCCTTTCTTTTCTTTTTTTCCTTTTTTTTTTTGAGTTTGCGATATCAAAAATAGTTATTTAAAAATGCAGTTAAGTATCTCGTAAAATTATAAATTGGACGCAATCTCAAATACAAAATTTTCAATTTGGTTCAAAATCGCTTTTTTGGTTTAAAATAAATCACAGTACTAAACACACTCATACCGTACCCAACCGGGGAGACTTCCATGCCAAAAATTGCAATATGAACTAATATCATCCCATGGCTCATTAATGAGTAAACCCAAATGATGCAACAATACAGAGGCATATATTACTCTTCATCATGACTTAATTAGCCACATTGCAAGTAAATAAACAATAGTTAATAATACAACTTTGTGTCAAGATTAGGATGATCACAATCTCCTGGAGAAATGCCTACTAGTTTGTCTGATCCAGTTGGGATGAATTCCTCACACAAAATAAGGATTGTTGTGATGTGAAGCAAATGATGAATAAGAAATAAAAGAACTGGTTATCTTATCTTTTTTTTCAACATTAAGAGAAAATACAAAATTTGTATGATGAAAGACGTGCATGTGCATGTCTATAACGCCATTTACACATATGTATACGTTATATCCCTCATATTGGAAGGCATGAAAGCCAGTACCATAAGAACAGCCAGAATCCCTATTGGAAGCAGCAGCAGCATGAATGGTGGGGGAGGCAATGGTGGAAGTATCAATGGAAGGATCAGCAAAGATGCTGTGAGGCACACCAGTAAAAGCAATGACTCTAAGCTGAAGTAACTTGCAGGCAACAATCTTCTGCCGCTCCCTTTACCATGTGAAAGGGTGCGTTGGTATTCAATCTTCTTTCCTTGATGATGGAGAGGATGATGATATTCCATCTTCTTCTCTTCAACCAAAGGGGTAGGAATCTTTCTTGCTCTCACATCCATAATGTAACTTGTACAATTAACCAAACCTTTCAACAGTCCTGTCAGATCTGATTCAGGAAGTTCAAAATTCATTAAAACTCTCCCAGCCTTCAAGAATCTCCAGACCTCGAAGGCACAAGATGGAAGCTATGGTGCTGGTGCAAATGTGTATGGGAATTCTTGTAGTTTTGATATGCAATCAAGCCTACAACTCACAGAATCTGCCAAGGTTGTTATCTTTCCACTTCAACAACCCAATGTGGTTCTTTTAGAAATTAAAGCTGCCTGGATCCAAGTTCAGAAATTACAGCTTCACTAACTAGAAATACAAAATGGGTTCAAGCTTGATCTTGCAACAAAGATTTGATTTTTTGCAACTCTTCTAAGAAAAAAATTGTCCCAACCATCTTCGAATTCAGTCAATACCACATGTTTCTAACTGCCGGCCAAAGAATTACAACTTCAGTTCAATGAGCAAACCATGAGACGTCGTCCCCAATAATCCAACTGCTTCGAACAATTGAAGGAAATCATGGAAAAACATTGAATCAGTCGCATGAAATTTCATTGCATTCCACAAAATTAAAGAATCATATAAAGCTACGAACAACAAATCCAACACATACATTTAAACAAAATAGATTCAAAGTTCTGATCTGAAATTGAAACCACAATGGACCACCGCAATATGTATAGGCAATCAAATGAAAAAGCGCCCAAGTCAAACACAAACTACAGTGATTCAACAAAACATCTATAAAAGCCTTTGACTTTATTGAAAATGAATTTGGGTCTCTCCAAGATTTAGATTCAAATGACTCCCAAGAAATTTTTGGGATTGGCTTGCAGCTGAAACCCTATAAATTAACGAAATAAAGGCAAAAGGAAGAACACACAGATACGAAATATAGCTATTTTTTTTTTGTTAGGAGATGAACAAGATAAAAGAGAGAGAGAGAGAGAGAGAGAGAGAGAGAAATCAAGGAAAGATTTGGAAAAACCAAACGTAGAGAGGCATAAGGTTGATACCAGTGATGTTGATAAAGCTGATAAAGCCTTTGATGGTGTTGGCGGTGGGTTTGATAGGAAGATTTCCGAATGAGGCAACAAGAAATAAAGCCCCCCTTATGCAGTCTTTGCATCTCAGCCACCAAAACTCTTTCCCCTTACAGATCCTCTGTATTCAGTACAAAGAATTCCTCATCCTCATCATCATCATCAAAACAAACAAAAAGAATAAAAAAGGAGAGGTGGGTTTTGTGCTATCTTTCAAAAGATTGCATGGGAGTTATAGGAAGGAATGGGATGGTGAAAAATGGAATTGGTACCTCCTCCTTTTGTTGAGTTTTGGGTTGTTACACTGTATTTGAATTGTCTCTATTATCACTGTTGTTATTATGTAGAGAGAGAGAGAGAGAGAAAGAAATGGTTGGGTTCAGTGAATTCCAAAATCAAGTGGGGTTGCTGACATGCAAGTTGCTGGTTTTAGAAACAGAGGGCCTTGTGTCTCCCAAGGTTCTTCACCCCTGGACTCCCCCCCTCTCTCTCTAGAATATGTCTCTTTCTCTCTCTCTCTCTGGAAATTATGTGTCCATCTAGAAAAGCCTAAAACCAGCATCAACTTTATTTAATTATGCTTGTTTATCCACGTTAAGGGCCCCTTTGCAAGTTTTATTCAAAAGTGAAATCATTCCATTGAATTTCACACTACATTTGGGATGGGGTCCATATTGTTTCCTACTCTGTTTTGGAATAGCTTTGGTCTCCAATCAACATTGACTTAATGGATTTATTTTATTTGAGAAATGTTTTTTTGTCCTATGAGGGTTTAGTAGTCATCCATATTTGGCAAGGGGCGGAACTGTTCCTTAGCTTGGGGGATACAAGTTTTTTCAAAATTTTTAAAAACTTCTAAATTTTATGTTTTTATATGAGTTCAACCCGCTCAAATTAATTTTTTACCGTTAAAGATCTTCATTTTTTAGTTACGTCATTTCTCATTTCAAATCCTGGTTTCGCCCCTGATTTATACCATTGATCAAGCCAACTATGGGGTTGGAAAATTCGGCGTGAAAAAATATGAGTATATGTAGCATTACTCATGATATATACCATATTACTATCACACAAGTATCTCACTATCTCACTATGCTAGGACTATTTTGAAGTGATAGTGTCAATTCACCATTGAAATTATGAATAGATAGGCATTGTCACGTCATAATAGTGAGTTAGTGATAAGATATTAGATATTTGTGTGGTATATAACGTTATTATTATTATTATTTTTTAAACGATACCTAATTGACAGTGCCACATTGGATTACTCTTATAGTATGATTTTTGAAACATGACATTGTCTCCAAGTTGATTTTAAAATATGATATTACTGTTATCTTATGATTTTAAAACATGACATTGTCTCCAAGTTGAAGGTCTCATCCCCATTCAATTGGCGGAGTCGCCATTCATCTTTCTGGCTGAAGTATTATAATGATTAAATATTTTATATTCATTTCACTTATGTTTTTATTTTCAAATTTTAGACCTTTTTTTTTAAAAAAAAAAAAAAATGTTAGGAGGATTTTTTTGGGTCCGTTTGAGATTGCGGTTTCAATAAGTGCGATTTTAAAAATAGTGTTTTTGAAATCAATACTTTTTAAAATCGTAAAGACGTTTAGTAAGATATGTTAAATTTTTTTTTTTTATTAAATATTTGTTATGTGAATTCATAATTTTGATTTAAATTCGCACATTTTCAAATAAGCACCCCCTAGCCTCCTTATTGAAATCTTAGATTTTTTTTTTTTTTTTTTCTATTTTAAATTAAGTGCTTTTTAAATCGCAATGCCAAACGCCTTACGTTTTGCGATATATTTTAAGAACGCTGATTATTCTTGTAAAATCGCAATTCCAAACACACCATTCATACTTGTTAAGGGGAGTTTTTAATTTTTGGGAAGTGAGAAGTTTTCTTTTTTGTTTTTGTTTGTTTGTTTTTGTTTTTTTTTTAAAAAAAAATTTTTTATTTATTTTTATCTTTTATTTTTAGGTGATAACATGTCTCCACTACTAATTCGATAACCATTTAAGTCTAAATTCCATTAACTATGTTTCTAGAACTAATTGCTTGGCCCCAAGCCGATCCAATATCTATTTCGGCCTAAATTATATTGACCGATACTTTTAAGGATTTGGAGTGCCGTAAAAAAAAAAAACTACAGTATATAAGCTATAGCGTTTTCAATTATTCAGATTTAATTTCACTCTCTTTCCCATAAAAAAATTTAAAATTAAATATGAAACGTTTAAAAAACTACACCACATAAGCCAAATCCTTTCTAAGAACTAATTGATTACATTTAAATTTTGAATTTTTTTATTACTTGAAGAGGAAAAAAAAAAAAAAAACACAAGTGGGGGTTGTTCAAAATGGTATTGGTAGCACATCGTGGATGTGAAGTGTGGCATATATGCATACATAGATAATCCCAAATGGACATAATAATAATAATATATATTTGATTTAATATATGTAGCATATATTATATCATGGATCTCCATAACATGATGAAACACATAGCATGTGTGAAGTGGGGATTCATTGCATCTTCCTTTCTGACTTAATTTGTAGGTATGCTGGCAACTTTGTAAATTCCTTCCTCGTACATCCACTATAATCATGTGAATCATAAATGGTAATATGGGTTTTTATTATATTTGGGATCCAAAAGTATGACAACTGCTGCTGTTGCACTGCACCTTCCACACAGGACCACACGCATTGTCTTCGCCAAGGAATTTGAAATTCATGCATTTTCCAGCGACGGCGAAAGAAAAATTGGGCATTGGTGCATGAATCAAGAATTGGGTACACGGATTCTGCCAAATCCAAACAACATATCCCATGAAAGATTTCAAAGACATTTGCAGAGCTGGTCGGCTGACACTTTCATCACTTCTCTCGTACACGCTTGAAAATGAAAGCAACTAAAGTAATGTTAGATCTCACATCTCCCCGACCCACTCCGTTCTAATCGGCTTTATTGGATTGATGTGACAGTATTTATTAATTTAAAAAAATTAAGAATTGGTGAGCATTGTCCACGTCAACCCAATAATGAAAGTGAAATGAAGATGTAGTATGTAGCATTACTTTTAATTTATTAGCATTTTAACGTTTATTTCATGTACAATTTCGCTGAATTAGCAATTTAGCATGCTCTATTTACTGGTGTTTTCTTTTTTCTTTTTGATTAAGGGCAGATGGAACATGTCAAATTAGCAAAGATGTAAACATTTCTAATAAGGAAATGACACATTTATCTCGTTACTCATTTGATGGAATGATAATTGGAGCAAAGAATTATATAACCTTAACCTAACCTAACCTAACCTAACCCATCACTTACCATAATTTTAAAAAGTAATATTGCTACATATTACATTTATAAGTTGTTGTTACCGTGCACAATAATTGATGAACAATATAGAATCGAAAAGAGAGAGAGTCGAAACACAAATTTAACGTAGTTTAACAATTTGCCTACGTCCACATAGAGACGGCTATATTTTTATTTTAATGATCCAGAGTTACAACATAACATGTATATAGGAAAACCAAAACCCTACTTATACGGACATATTGAAGAAATCCCCAAAGTACCCCATACCGTACTGCGGGGGCGTAATTAAGTTTGTAGGGGCTATCGCGACGTTTACTCCACTCCCAACTACTTAGCCTTCTACTGATATTAATATGAGCCACTAGTTTCAACATATTTGTTAAAGTAAAAAAAAATATAAGGGCTAATTGATCGAGACTGCTATATTAAAAAAGTGAAATGAAGGTAAAATGAGGCTGTAATCCGTAGCTTTACTCATTTCTAAAGCAACTTTGGCTTTTGGTAGATAAATAAAATAATAGAATGACTTTCTTCTATAACATCAAAATGATATGGACTCTTCTCTCTATTCCACCTCTCCCACTACCCGAAACACTATAAAATTTGGCCAAAATAACAACAAAAAGAAAAAAGAAAAAGAAAAAGGTAAAAAAATAATATAACCCAAAGGAAAAAGAAAAAAAAAAAAGGTAAAAAAGAGTTGCACAGCCTATATGTGAACATTTGCTATGTGAGTATTGGACTCATTAATTCAATATATTAATTTTGATTATGACTAATCTATCTGGTATGCCTCATCAACACTTGGCACCAAAAGAAGTCGTCAGTTCTGCCTATATTTCCATATTTTGTATTGATTTGAATTAAGCAAACAAAGGGATAATTTGCCACACTTGATGGTGGTGGTGGAAAACTAGTAGTGACGGTGTGGTGGTTTCGGTCGAGGGTGGCCAAAACCACTCTTATTTAGCCATTTAGAGGTGGTCGAACCATCCTCAAATTGCCAAGGATAGTAGTTTTGGCCATCTTCTATGGCCCGCCTAAAGTGGTTGAAACCACCCCAAGGCCATTTCAGCCACCCTCTAGTCATTTGGAGATGGTTCGGCCATAGGATAGCCTAAGGCCCGAAGCCACCCCCATTTGGCAATTTTGGGATGGCCAACTACCTCTTTGACACCCAAACTTTTTTGTTTGTTTGTTTTTTTGCATTTTGGTTTTGGTTTTGGTTTTGATTTTGTATTTGTTTTTGTTTTATTACCTTTAAATAATATTATGAGGTGTATGGGACAAACGTCGCATTGTGAGAGATATTGATGTATCTCTCCGTTAAAGTATCATATACCATCTTGGTCTTTTGGATCAATATAGGTATCATCTACGCCTCTTCGTTAAAATATTAGATGCCATATTGGTTTTTCATATCAATATAAGTATCATCTAAAAAAAGGTAATTATGTCTCTTAATATTAAAATCCTAGTTACTGTTTCGAATAACCTAGAATGAGACTTTTCCACCCCCAAAAGCAACCTTATTTAATGAGAAACCTTTTAGGGTAAGCTAATGACATAGACTTTTTGTCATAAGAGTAAAGAACATCATATATGCAAGAAATCTGTTGAAGACTTGTTTAGTATTTGTTATTTCTTGTTTGGAAAGAATAGAGGGGCCATTGAAATCCTATTTTATGGAAGTTGGCCACGATTCTGTTCTCATTAAGCAATGTTTATGCGTTTGCAAAGGCTTGCCTGCTGGCCCGTCCTTGTTTCAGGGAAAATGCGACTTGCCCCTGCCAAACCCTTTTGAAGCACCTGTGGTGCACATGCTTTCTCTGTATCCTCCAGACACTGGCACATCCCATTGATTGGATTGTGGGATCTCTCTCTTTCTCTCTCTCTCTCTCTCTCTCTCTCTCTATATATATATATATATATGCCAGCATAGCATTTCTACTATATTATATGCTCAGAGGAGATTAGTCATGAGATGTGATGTTCATCTTTTAACCACCCTATTATTCATATTTAATCTTTCTTTTGCTGGATACCATATAATGTTTCTATCACAAATAAGTTCCTATGCTACAAGCTAAATACACCCACATCTGGAAAGTGTTTACCCAATCTGACATAGCCAAAATAACACTGCAATTTTCCCCTTGACCTTTTCCAATTGTCATATTTCCACCCTGCCTAGAAAAGTACAAATCTGAGAAACTTCAAACTATCACCACTCTCTTTTCTCTCTCTCTCTTGCTGTCCATAATTTTTACAGTTTTTTTTAGAGGCGAAGTGCTAGGTTTCCAGTAGAACCCAATCCCACTACACAAACCCCATGATATAACCCCCAATAGAACCCATTCCACATTTATCAGGAAAGCCTTATGAAGCTTCAGTGGTCTACAATATTCACCAGCAGCAATACCCTTCCATCCCTGAAACCCTAAACTTCCATAAAACACCTTGTTGCCAATACTACAAAGTATTTACTACAGCAAAGCTGCTCCTTTATCTTTGACAAATGGTACACATTCGTCTAAGTGTTTACTTCCTAACGTGACAGTGAAAATTCAATATGAAAATCATCATTGAATGCTACATGTACTTTGTTACGTGAATGCTTTTACATACACGCAACGGGATAAATTTTTAGGTTTTAAGGGAACCTAAACCCTTTAAATTTATTGAAGGGAACCTATAACCTTTTTCCAACACAAAGTTTGGAATAATTTTCTGCTTACTTTATTCATAACATAATGGCTTTTAAATAGGCAAACTATTATAATATTTTCTAGGATTGAGTCATTAGCTCTTATTAGAATATAAACTAGGGTTGAGTCATTAAGACTCAGGGAATAAAATAAAGACAATATTATATAAAAATAAGAGATATGTTACAGTGCAATAAAAAGACCATTTTGACTCATAAAAGTCATAGGTGGCAAGAGGCCACAGGTCCCATCCGCAATTGTATGTAAAAGTTGTCTTCAACATCATAAACTTTTTTGCGGCCATTTGAATTATTGCCATCCATTTTGTTGCTTGTTGGGTTCTCTTTCACTTCCTTTATACATGCATGGATGAAGTTTGGGCCTTCTTGGTACAGTGAAGAATCTAACAAAAGAAAGCTTCAAAGAAGAAGAGATTTTAAAGATGTTGCAAAGGCCCTCCACAGTTCCGTCCAAGATAGGAATTTAAATTGCAAACCTACCTTGAAACTTGTGCTGGTGATTATTGTCTTGGGAGCCCTTGTGACATTCTTCCACTCTCCAGCTATTTATAATACAGATTATCGATCCCATGGCAGCAAACCCAAAAGCGTCCTCCAAAACCACCCACTCTACACACCAACCCATGAAAATATCTCCCTCCAAATCAAAGAGAAAATCCTCTGCCTTGAAATCATGGGTGTCGACTCAGGGAAAGCCCTCTCCCAAAACCCTTCTCTACACGAAGCCTCCCTCGAATTCGTCCACTCCATCATCTCCTTCCTCCAATCCAAAGGCATTCGCCAGAAGGACTTGCCCAGAATATATGGACACGTGTCCGCATGGTTCCTTCAATGCAATAAAGTTAATACCCCCTTTTTTTTAATCAATGAATAAACCATAAAAAACAAAGGAGCAAAACATTACCATCAATATCCTGTTCATGACCAACATTATCTTCATTGAATACTTCGGGTTCCACCAACAAGGGTGTGATGCCAAATCATTGGAGAAAATGCAATATATGCTCTAGGTTTGGTGTTTAGGCTGGGAGTGTTTAACTTACAGGTTTCTTCTCTTTTGTCAAGCCAAGAAAGGCACTCATAGTAATGAAAAAATTCAATGCTCGGAGGCTTTCACTCTCTGCTTGGTCGGTGAAGCAATTTAACAAACACCTGTTATGCATTTATGTGAACCCATCAAGTACATTAATAAATAGGAGCAACATGATCTCTCCAACGCAAACATTTAGACAAAAACAAAAGAGCCTTTTATATCAACGCAATGCCAATGACAAGCATAAAATTCCCAAACAGGAAAATTAACAAATATACAAACCTAAGTTCCAAAACATCCAGATTGTTTCTTAGGAAAATATGAACTCTACCTGGAGAGATTACAAGTATATTTGTGTGGGATGATGCATGTTCTCCTCCTGCTACTAACAGTTTAGAGGCCTCTTGAACAGCGTGATGTGTGTGGCTCATGGCGATGACTTGCATAGTGGACCCGCCCACGGCTATGTTGAACCCCAAAAGAATGAGAGAAATAAGAATAAATGCAAATTATTTAAAAATCTTCCAAAGAAGATGAAGAATGTGAAAGAAAATCAGATAACCCAAGTTATTTGCAGAAGGAAGCACTGAGCGTTCTCCAATGGAAGCAGAAGAAGTAATGTGCAAATAAACTCACCTTTGGATATACTTCTCAACAGTTGTCTTACATTAAGCAAAATCTGGGGGTCAATTGACGATAGACCTCCCTAATCCTCCTCTTCCGAGTCAGGCATGGATTCCTCCTATTCTGAGTCAAACACGAACCTCGAGTCAATATGAACGGAAGGAATGTGGGCTATCTTGGGCCACTCTGGTCCTTTATTCTTGTTGCAGCGTTCTTTCAGCAGAGGACACTTGAAGATACTAAGTTGCTGGAGTGAGGGAGGCAAGCCATCCTTTGGAAAGTATGTGAGATTTTCACACCAATTGATCTGCAGTTGTTGAAGAGAGGCGAGGTCTCGAAGGGAAGACAGGTATTTCAGAATGGGGAAGCTTCCGATGAAGAGGGTAGTAAGAGACGCAGGCAGCATCTTCTCTGGAAAGGACTCCACATTCAGACATCCACCAATAATTTTAAGATGTTGAAGAGAGGTAAGCCTGTGCAGCCTCCATTCAAGCAAGGCCTCAGTGAAGTTGCAATTCACGATTTCAAGTGATGTTAGGTTGGCAGGAAAACCCTTTTCCGGAAAGGATGATACCACGCTTGGATTACTACAAATCCTCAATTCTTGAAGGGAGCTGATGCTGTGTATGCAGTTGGGTAGTAGTGCCATATTATCAATCGTTAACTCTCTAAGGTTGCTAGGGAGTAACCCTCCGTCTGGTAAGGAAACGAGAGCTGGACAATCCTTAATATCAATCTTGTGTAGATGGCTAAGGGTGTGTATGCCCGTGGGTAAGGATTTAAGGTTTTTACAACTATGAATATCAATCTTTTCAAGAGACGAGTTGTGATGGAAGCTCTTAGCTATTGACTCCAGCTTTGAACAAGAGTAAATCTTTAGCAATTTGAGTGTTGCGGGCAGTTCTCCGTTTGGGATTAAGGATTCAAGGTTTTCACAACTCCCAATAACAATTGTTTCAAGGGACAAGTTGTGATGAAAGCTCATCGCTATTGACTCCAGCTTTGAACAATAACTAATATGGAGGCGTTTGAGTGTTGCAGGTAATTCTCCACTCCTGATTAAGGATTTGAGGGATGGACATTTAGAAATATTCAAGTGCTCAAGAAGAGTTGAGTTGACACTGCAAGTACTGTTGGTATCATCCCCATCCACCAAAATCACCATATTCTTGCAAGACTCTATACGTAGCCGCTTTAGGGTTGAAGGTAGCTGGCCTATTGCAAAGTGCTTCAGTGAATCACATCCGTTAATATTAATACGCTCAAGACACGGGTTGTTGTAAATCACTGCCTTGGGTAAAGATTCCAGGGCATTGCAACGAGAGATACGAATTTCTCTAAGTGTTGAAGGCAAATCCGATTGTGGCTTCTCGTTTGCTTTTTTTGCTGCCAAAGAAACTAGTTTCGGACAATTATCAAACCTTAGAACACGAAGATTGGGGAAGGGCTGTAGTAATCCCACTTCATTTGACCACAAAGGCGTAAGCTCCTCACAATTTTCAAAAGCTAGATCTTCTACTTGAGTTAGTCCTTCGAGAAGAAGCCCTTCTGTTGGAAGAGGTGTGAACTCTGAAATTGTTGATAGAGAACTCAAGTGTAGTGAGCCAAAGTCAACCTTACTATCGCACATAGTCCCTTTTGACCCCTCAATTTGTAGTTCGCAGTCCTTTGGAAAGCTTGAAATTGAAATCACTAACTGTTGACATCTTTCTATAGCAACTTTTCCTAATGAAGGAAAATGGTTTGGTAACTTCCCCAATAGCTTAGGACAATTTGCAATTGAAAGCTCACGCAAGTGTGGGAACTCTCCATTAGGGCTCAATTTCTTCCATTTTGCCATATCCTCAAAATGTAAGGTCACCAAGGATCTAAAAGGTTGTGAGGAACCTTCCCCATAAAACTCAACACCAACATCCTTCACACTTGCCATGCCTCTAATGAAAAGTTGTTTGAGTGATGGTAGTTGGCCGACTGGTGGCAATGAAGTACACTTTTTACAGTTTTCAATCCTTAGCACCACCATACAAGGAAATGAATGACCTTTTAACCAAGTCGAAAATTTTGTTCCACCATAGCGCCTGATAGTGAGCTCGTTCAAAGCCTTGTGAGGTTGTAACATGTTAAGTACATCTAGCTCACTTGTTCTGTCTTGTGAATCATACGCTTCGGCATTCCATTCTAAGCACAACGTAGTAAGATCAGTCTTTTCAATTAACTTAGCATCGCTTGCATCCCTTGGTTCAGTGACATTCTCCAATTGTGAGATGATGAGTGTGCCTCGAAGATGCAACAAAGAACCTAGCTCTCTTAACGCGGAGCAACTGCCTTTTCCCACAATTAGATTAGACAATGTTTGGAGATGAGTTAATTTGCCTATTTGAGGAGGCATTGTTTTCAGCTTATATGCATTGATAATGTTGAGGTGGCGCAAGTTGACCAGGTTGCCCAAATTTGAAGGCAATTTCTTTAGATAAGAACATCCCTCCAGAATCATTGTTTGTAAGTTGCAGAGAGTGGTTGTTGATTTAGGCAAGCCTGTAATCCAAGTGTGAGAAAGGTCAAGGTACCGTAGATGCTTCAAATCACCAATTGAATCCGGTAGCTCAGCTATGCGATACCCACTCAAAGAGAGCACTCTTAAACATGGTAGTTTTGGCAACAATTGATGAGGAACATTATGAGTCAAATAACAAAGCCCATGATGTTGAAGCATAAGAGGCAAGAAGGTACGTAGACATCTGAGTTCAGAGAATGCCTCAAACTTTTCAAAAATGTCGTATTCACCACCTAAGTAAGAAGAGTGTCGAGCCCTTTTGGGAAATATCCTTCCATTACTACCCTCAATTTGATCCTCCATTCTAAAGCATATATCTCTTGCAACCCATTGGGCCAAATCATTGATGAGGTCGTGCATTATAAATCGTGTTCCATCCTCGCTTGATTGTTGGAAAAATGACCTTGACAACAACTCACGAAAACACTTCCTACCCAAAACTTCCGGTTGCTTGTCCCCCTGTTGTGACTGAATTAGATCTTCTGCCATCCATAACAAAACCATCTGCTGCTCTTCAATTTCATAGTCCTTGGGGAGTATTGAACAATACATAAAACACCTTTTTAAATGTGGAGGGAGATGATGGTAGCTCAACATAAGAGCTGGAACAATTCCACTTCTCTCCTCTGGTATATCCCATATCTTGCTCTTAAGTACATCTTCCCACTCGTCACGGTCTTGTGTAGTGCGCAAGAGGCCTCCAAGGGTCTTTGCAGCTAAAGGCAAGCCTTTACACTTTTCAGCAATTTTTTCACCAATATCTTTAAGGTTTGGATGTGCACTGAAGTTGCTTGCCCCCAGTGCATGTTGGGTAAATACAGACAGACATGCATCTTTTGACAGCACTTCCAAACGGTAATGGTATTCTGGAATGGACCGTGTTATTGATGAAACTCTTTCATTACGAGTTGTGATGACAATTGTACTTCCAGGAGCCCCTACTAGGAAAGGAGCACGCATGATAGTCCAGTCATGATAGTTCTCATTCCAGAGATCATCCAAAACAACTAGAAACTTTTTCCCATTCAGATTCTTCTCTAGTTTGACTTGCAAAAAATTTAGATCGTCGTCGTCACAGCTTTCAGAGGTGACCAATTTCAAAACTGCTTTTGTGACTCTAACAACATTGAAATCTTCAGAAACACAAGCCCATGCTTTTAACTCAAAAAAGCTTTGCACTTTTTCATCATGGAATAAAAGTTTGGCAAGAGTTGTCTTTCCAATGCCCCCCATACCAAGAATGGGAATCACAGAAACTTTATCTCCAGCATCACTACGTCTTTCACCCAGCAACAATTCAAGTAAAACCTCTTTATCTTTTTCCCTGCCATAAACATAAGCATCTGTCATTACAGAAGTTGGCGCCAGTGTGCCTCCTCTTCTGTTTGATCTCCCACGATCAGCAGCTTCTTTCAAGTTCAATTGATTTTTTTGTGTCACGATATCATTGAATCGAGCAGAGATCTCATCTATCTTTGAAACCAGCCTAAGATTGAGCTTAAGAGCACTTGGAGTTAAACCAGTGCAACAGGTAGGGATGAGTTTCCGTACCTTACTTGTGCTGGCCTGATCATCATCATCTCCTCCCTTCAATTTGCGTTGCAAAGCTTCCGTGGAGAACTCATCAAGTATGTCCTCCACATCGTAAGCCAAGTCTCTAAGATCATCCAACCACAGTTTCACTGTCTTCCCATCATGCTGCTTTCCATCCGCATCATCAAGGACTGCCTGGATTCCTTCCAACGCATGCTTCCACTTGATCAGCTTTTCTCCGAGTCCCACATATCGGCGTGCAAAGTTGAGCAACTCGCCAGACGCCAATTGGTCAAACAGCAGTTGGATTAACGGAGAAAGGAAAAGCTCAGCCATGGTTATCTTTCTAGAAAGGTATGATGAGGAAACTCAGAAGCACAAGTAATTGGTATCTTCTGGGAAGTGAAGGGTTGAAATCAAGTAATTATTACTTTAATATGTGTCTAGTTTAGATTAATTTATGTTAAAAAAATCAAATAGTAGGTTAGTTGGGACTTGGGAGTCGATGTATCAAAATTCTATCCCGTCAAAGAATGCAAAGTGTCAGCTTTCTTTTGGTTGAATGCGCTGCAGCGTGCAGGGGACCATGTGATTTGAAAAGGAAAACTCGAAGAATTGTACAAAGGCTTTGGTATCACTAAGGTGATGTTTGGTAACGGGTTGTGGGGTAGATACTGTAGATTTTCGGGAATTGTGCCAAATTAAACATCCATCCCCCACCCCCAAACCTTCGCCCCTCCGTGGTGGTTATGAAGTAGAAGAAGAATCAGTAAGCACAATGTCATTTAGATCTTCGAGGGACAGCTCTGGTCATGGTAGCCACACAGCCTCAACGGCTGCTGGTCGCTATGTGACAAACATGAATTTTAAGGGGCTGGCAGCTGGAGGAGCTAGAGGTGGTGCACCAATGGCCAGGATTGCAGTATATAAGATGTGTTGGGACTCAGGTTGCTATGATAGTCGGTACAATTTCTATGTCAACATCAAGGAAAACTTCGAATTATTTTTTTTTGTCCTACTTGTTCTTGTAGTTACTATTTAGAGAGTTCCTTGAATAGCACCAAGGCCAGAGGGAAGGTTCTGGTCTGTCAACAAGCAGAGAGCTCAAAGGAGTCAAAGCTGGAAAAAAGTGTGGCAGTGAAAGAAGCTGGCGCAGTTGGGATGATATTAGTTGATGAAGCAGAATAGGATGTTGCCATCCCCTTTGTGATCCCTGCAGCTACTGTTGGAAGAGGGACAGCTGATCAGATTCTTTCTTATGTTAATCGAACACAATTTGTTCTATTATTATATAAGACGATATCAGTGTGTTTGAATTTATCTATAAGCCGTGGTGGCCGGAGGACAAAGGTTTGGGGGTGGGGGAGAAAGTGAGAAGGGCTCGCAGGATGATGATTTGGTTCGAAGTCGTTCACCGGAAGAACAAAAAAAAAATTAGAAGGAAGGGAAGGGTAAAATGGTCACTTAGTAGATTGGGTACGGATGGGTGGATGTTTAATTTGTCACATTTCTCTAAAAGCTACAGTATCTAACCCCAATTCCGGTTACCAAACAAAGCTAATAGACCCAAATTATTAAAATAAAAATATAAAAAGAATATAAAAAAGAGACAAAGTATTACAGGTAAAAAGAGCCAAAGTATTTTTTAATAAAAATAAAAAAAGAAAATAACACTAAATTTGACCCAAAAGTATTACAGGTAACCAATATTAAAAGCTTAATTGACCCAAAGTATATCCTTTCGGATTTGATTTGGTTTGGTTTAGGTGTTATAAAAATTAAAATTACAATATACAATTTTTTGTAATTTTTTTTAAAGCATATAAGCCAAATCTTTCTTTAATATTTTGAAGTGTTTAAGGCTCAGTTTACTTCGACGGAAGTTGTTTTCTTACCGCGCACACGAAAAATAATTTTTTTTAATATTTTTTTAATAAGGTCCCCACTAGGACCTGCACGGGACTTGTTTGAGACCTTGCAAGGACTTGCCCAGGACTCCGCCGGGACTTGCCCAGGATCTTGCCGGAACTTGCCCGAAACTTGACCGGAACCCGCCCGAGACTTGATTGAGACTCGCCCGGGACTTGCCCAGCACCCCGTCGGGACCTGCTCGTGACCCCGCCGGGACTTGACCGGGACCCGCCCAGGACTTGCCTGGGACCCTCTCGAGACTTGACCGGGACTTGCTCGGGACCTTGCCGGGACTTGACCGGAACCCCACCGGGACTTGACCAAGACCCGTCCAGTGCTGTTGAGGCAAACATTCAGGCTCAGGCGTGCAATGAGAAGATCACTCAGGCGGATGCTGGATCTTGGGCACCTAGTCCTAGGGATGCTCAGGTGGTCGCCTTTATTGATGCTCGGGCATTCGAGACTCAGAATACCGTTTCCTCCAGTAGTTCTTGAGTGAAACCCCCCGGTTTCGAGTGGTCGATGGGTAGGCCGCTCAACCAATTTGGAGGTAATCTCACTGGTAATCCCTTCGCTGCCTTGGTGGCTTTGATTCCCCAAGAGTTCCTGACCGATGAGCGTGATCATTTAGCCCAAGGCATGGTGGAGTCCCGAGCAAGTCCCGACAGGACCCGAGCAAATCCCAGGCAGGTCCGGTCAGGTCCCAGGTGGGTCCTGGTCAAGTCTCGGGCAGGTCTTGGGCAGGTCCCAGCGGCATCCCGGGCAAGTCCCAGTCAAGTCCCGGACAAGTCTCAGGCGAGTCCCGGTTAGGTTCCGGGTGGGTCCTTGGCAAGTCCATGGCAGGTCTGGTCAAGTTCCGGTCATGTCCCGATGGGGTCTCGGGTAGGTCCCAGGCGGATCCCAGTGGGGTCCCGAGCAGGTCTCAAGCAGGTCCCGGTCAAGTCTCGGGTGGGTCCCGGTTAGGTTTCGGGCGGGTCCCTAGAAAGTCCATGGCAGGTCCGGTCAAGTCTCAGGGGGGTCCTGTGAGGTCTCGGGCAAGTTCCGGGCGGGTCCTGGTCAAGTCCCGGTCAGGTCCCGGGTGGGTCTCGGGCAAGTCTCGGGTGGGTCCCGGGCAGGTCCCAGGCGGGTCCCAACGGGGTCTCGAGCAGGTCCCGAGTGGGTCCCGGTCAAGTCTTGGGCGGGTCCGAATCGAGTCTCGAGCAGGTCTTGGGTAGGTCCAGGCAAGTCCCGTTTAAGTTCGATCAGGTCATGGGCATGTCCTGGCGCAATCCCGAACGGGTCCTGGGCGAGTCTCGATCAAGTCTCGGTAAGGTTCTGAGCAAGTCTTGGCAAAGTCGATTGATTTAAGAATGAGATACTCACAATCGAAAAATGGTCTACGGTTTTCAAAACCGTAAACAATTTTTCGAAAATTAAAGAAGAATTTTTAGTTAAAAGGAAAATATTTTTCATTGATCATTATTTTACGTTGAAATAAACATCGTAAAATGCAAAAATCATTTTTTGAAAACCATTTTAAATCGAAATAAATGGAGCCTAAGATGAAAATGAAGAAAAAGCACCAGTCGAACAAGTAATTTCGGACGTTGCTTGGAAAAAAACAGAGAAGAATTGATTGAAGGAAGATGGGTGGTAATTGGAAACAGGTGGCCAAAAGATCAGACTGCAGGCTTTCTTTTGCTTTTACACCAAAAAAAAAACTCCGTGCATGGCGATGATGGAGCCTTTTTACTCAAAAGTCTTTGCAAAATGCTTGGCAAACGGATAAAAAAAAAAAAAACTTGAACCCCTTTCATTTTCCCATTTCGTACTTTGTTCAACACAATAGGTAGTCAGAACAAAACTAAAATTTTAGGGAATTACCAAATAATTTGTAACGTTTTTCAAACTCTCAATTAAAGCAATATCTTTCAAAAAATACAATATAGTATTTTCTATTTTTTTTTTAAAAAAATAATGTAATTTTTTGTGCAGAGGAGTTACAACTTACAGTATAACTGTTGGAGTGGTACATGGGTGAGAATTACCAAGTCTTCTCTCTTTATTTGTCCAATAATACTTTCTATTTTACTTTTTGTTTGATTCCTTTTCATGGAGTAACTAGAGTCCACCATTGTTGGCCTCATTCAAAGTAAGCCAACGGAATCCAAAGCTCTTGTCTCTCTACAAAGAAAGAAAGAAAAAGATTTCCACAATCCAATAAAGTCTATCACCATTCACCACCACTTTCTCTGTCTAATCAATACCTCTCTCCACCACTTTTCAAGGCTATTGACTATTCAGTATGGAATAGGAAATGAAACGGAAAGGAAAGTTTTACAAGGGTAAAATTGTCAATTCGACCCTTCCTCTCCATTTGAAACTCATTTCTTTTGAGATGAAGACGATCTTTCTTCATTGAGTATGAAAAAAAACAAAAGAAAAAAAAAGAAAAAAAGAGGAGAGTTTTACGGCCTCCAACAACAATAGTTAAAAGAAAAAAAAAAGTGCAATTCTTTATTTTAATTATTGTTTAGTTTATATGCACCCTAACATATTTTTTAATTACTTTTAAATATTAATCTTTATTCACACAATAAAATATCACATTGTATCATATATTTTAATATATTCTAATATTAATAATTGTTCTGCATAAAATTCTATTCACGTAACACACTTTTATTTAGGAGAAAATACAGTTTACCCCTTGAAGTTTCAAATTTTTTTTAATTTTAACCTAAAGTTCAAAAATTGACAATCTACCCCCTGAAGTTTCAAAAATTGACAATTTAAATCTTCCGTTTAATTTTTCTATTAAATTGGACGATTTTTTTTTAAAAAAAATACCTGAGGATAATGATGTAATTTCATAGATTTTCATCTATTTAAACGAAAAAATTAAACAGAGAATTTAAATTGCCAATTTTTGAAACTTCGGAGGGTAAATTGCCAGTTTTTAAACTTTGGGGTTAAAATTGAAAAACTCCTGAGACTTCAGGGGGTAAACTGCATTTTCCTCTTTTATTTATTATTTCATCTAATAATAATTTTCACTACCACATTAAAGAGTGAGCACTTGAGAATATGTGTACCACTTCTATTTATCTTTTATCTTTTATCTTTCTCTTTGTGCTGAGTGAAGAAAAAGGAAGATTTAGCTACCAGAAAGCATCATCTGCAGACAGCAGTAACATCATTTGGAAAGCAACATACATTAAAAATCTTTACCTTGATCTATACCATCGTCAAGTTACAACTACCCTTTCAGAAACAAATTGAAAACTTCAACATCTGCATACTAAAAGCATTGGATTTTGTACCCCCCTTCTCTCAGGGGTTTTCACCTTTAACCTTCTTATTTTTAACTCTATACACCAAACTATTAATGTAAGTACAGGTTCAGCTCTGTTTCTTTGGTTGATATTATCATATTTGATCCTTTACTGTAATTGACCACACGAATTAATTTCAAGTCAAGGCTTATGATCATATAAAATGCCAAGATTGACTGAGCAGCTATTAAATTTCAGAATGTAGTTAGGATGAAATTTCAGGTCACTTCAGCCAAAGTTGCCCTACATTATTTATTACTTGGGATAAATGAAAGTTTAACAATGTAACAGAGAAACAATAGAACCCCGGCCAGGAAGTTTGACAACAATATCACACTGTTGAGTATTGATAAACCAAGCAATATCCGAACTAAGCAGAAATGCATAAATATAATAATACCAATGTATACGATTGCTATACAGTAGAATGCATCGAAACTACTGAACAATATTGCTATCAATTTTATAGCTTTTCTAACATATGGGGAATTTTATTTATTTTTTATTTTATGACGAGGAACTCTTCAAAGGTAGGACCACTTTGCGTACCTACTCTAGTCGGATAAAATTCGGACCCGTGCAAAACGTCTCCTTCATGCGGATCGAGTAAGACTTTGACTTCGCCATTGAGCTAACATAAGGGGAAAATCTGAAAAGGGGTTGGAGAAAAAATGGACAGGAACAGGGAATTAGTGAAAAAAATTGGCATCAATGTCTCTTCTGTAAAAGATGCAGGTATAAACATTGATAAACATACTGGCATTCCAGGAAAGCAAAAAAGAAAATTTTACACCTTACCTCAACTGTGGAGCTTCTCTTATTATGGTTTTGATGTGTAAAACCGTGCGAGGCAGAAAAACCCCAGGGAAAAAATTCTCTATCACCCAAAACCTGCATTGTTTTTTATAAGTAATAACCCCGAACCTACTAATAACCACATACAATATCAAGATCGATATAAGTGGTCACTAGATATATACAAGCACCAATCACAGTCTCTTCTGACGCATCTGTGCATACACACAAGCACTCATATATGAGAAAGGAAGAAGGAACACAAGGATTTTCTTCAAAGTAGTGAACTTTGAGTATTGCAGTGGTTTCTCTAGTCATCTTGTCTATTTGATTTACCAGTAGCATTGGGTATTATCAGGTAAATTCCACATGCCCACATTGCAATCTTTCCAAAAAAACAAGAAAAGAAAAAATAATGCTTGCCTATTTACAGCTAGTAATACAGGAACCAAAATTTCTATTCCACTATATCATAAAACCTATAAAATGATATTGGAAATTTTATTACAGAAGATAATACAATATACAGCACCGTGGCTTCAATGTACATTAAACAATGTAAAATGAAATGGGCAATCCAAATTTGCACAAGACAACTAACAAGAATTTCTGCAACTCAATTACTTCTCACCATACCATGGAGCCTGTTCCTTGACATTCTAAGCATGTAAACAAGCCAAAAATCCTTCGCTTCCTATCAGTGTTGTGTTCAGAAAAGTGTACCCGTCATACTCATTACCCCCCTTGTCTTATCAATCCAGCAAACTCTTCATCAGTGCTCTTAAGCATCAGTGGCAAAGGGACTTCCACGCCACTCTGCAAGACTTTCTCGTGCCTAGGCTTTATCCTCTTCTCCAAACTAAATGCAAAATACTGAGGGAATTCCTTCAACTCCTCCAACTTCCTCTCCATCACCACAGCAAAGTACTCAAACTTTGGCTTAAAATTATTCTCGATGCTGAATGTCAACAGGGCCGGGCACCTTAAAGCCATCCCCACAGCCTCATCCCTGGAAAGCCCCAAACTTTCCAAATACTTCAGCTTGGGAATCAGGGTGATCTCTACACTAGAAACCAACAAGACAGAATCATGGTAAGCCAAGGCCTCCAAGTCCTTGAACCCAAGTCTCTGAAGGTAAAAAAAGGCTGGTTTCAGCTGGTCGCTTACACTGCAAGCAAGCAATCTTGGGCATTTGTTGATGACCCTTCTAAAGTTATGATCTGGGACTCCAAGGTATTGTGAGAGGAAGATGAAAACTGGGTTAAGGTCAGTTTTGATGTTGGAGGTGAGAATTTTGGGGCACATGCCAAAGATTCTGGGCAAGTCCTTCTGGCGAATGCCTTTGGCTTGGAGGAAGGAGATGATGGAGTGGACGGATTCGAGGGAGGCTTCGTGTAGAGAAGGGTTTTGGGAGAGGGCTTTCCCTGAGTCAACACCCATGATTTCAAGGCAGAGGATTTTCTCTTTGATTTGGAGGGAGATATTTTCATGGGTTGGTGTGTAGAGTGGGTGGTTTTGGAGGACGCTTTTGGGTTTTGCTGCCAAGGTGCCGTTTGATTGCTGGGAATTTAGTGGCGGTGAAGATGATGGTTTCTGAGGAGAGAAGCAGAGGAAAGAATGTAATGCTGTTGCTCCTGCAGCAGGCATTGTGTGAACTGTGCAGTGCTCCAAGAGCAAACAAGTGTGTGTGAGAGAGAGAGACTCTCTTGGCAAATGTCATCCCGTTTTATTTGCTTGTGGTAGTGACACGTGGCAGATTGCTTGAAAATGATTGGCTAAAATTGGATTTCAAAGATTGTTGCGACTGCTTCCTCGTGACGCAATTTTTTTTTTTTTTTTTAAAATTTATTGAGACTGTCACACGTGTATCACTATGGTTGAGGTTAACATATATGTCATGTGGATCTCACTTCCATGCGGTAGTGAAAAACTACCTCATGGTGCGGTAGTCCAAAACCATCCTGTTTTGAGTAATAAAAACATTTTTTTTTTTTTAAGAATTAATATAAAATTTATTAAATATTAAATAATTAATAATTAAAAAAATAAAAATATTAAAAAACAAAAACTATTAAAAAGGATAAGGGGGTGGCTGGCGACCCCGAGCCCAAGGGGGTGGCCGGCCATCCCGACCTCTCCGGCTTTCTTAATCTCAAATCCTGGCGACTTTCTCGCCTCCACCGCCTCAAAGTCGTTGACCTCTCTGGGAACCAGATCTCTGGCCAGATTCCGGTCTCTCTTGTCTGGCTTAGGCTACTGTACTTGCTTCATTTGCAGGACAACAGGCTGAGAGGCACCATCCCTCCTCTGTGGTGCTGCTGCTCTGCGTGCTCCTACTATGGATGGGTTGCAGGAAGCGTAGCTGCGCATGAGGCATGGCCAAAGTAGAAGATGACTGGGGTTTGATATTTTTTAATATTTTTATCTTTTTAATTATTATTTGTTTTATAATTTTTAAGTTTTAATATTTTTTTATTATTAACTTTTTAAACATAGTTTTTAACTATGAAAAATGGTACCGTTTTCCACTACCGCATGCAAGCCGGATCCATGTCGTGTTAATAGATTTTCTATCAATTTTTGCAATGATATAAATTCATTTGTTTTCTTCTTGTACTTTTCAAAATTTAATAAGTTATTTATCAAAACTTCTAATCACAATGACAAAAAAAAGATGCCGCAATTGCTTATGCAAAAGCTGCATCCAAAATGAAAGTTCTGTTAGCACACTTCGTAGCTACCACTTGGCCTTCATGATCTCTGGCTATGATGCTTACTCTCATCTTCTTTTGCCTCTTGTCAATTGCAGCATCCCAATTGAGTTTTATGCATCCCTCAGGAGGCTTGTGCTACACCATCATCCCATGATCATTTGGAATTTGACTTTGGCTATGTTGACCTTGCTCAGCTTTGGTGAAAGCCTCCAATTGAACTGTTGCTTCTGTCGAGCCACACATGCAACCATCTCCATATCCGAACCCTCCAACTTGTCCAACAGTTTTTCTAGAATACTCAGAAAATCTGTTTCATCGTTGGTGCATTTCTTGATGTTTTATTGCAGGCTAACCACACATCCTTTGCTGCTAGACAACTCCACAAAACATGGCCAGGAGTTTCCATCACTTGCTCACAGTGAACACATAGGGTTTCTTGTAATATTCCGCTTGTAGAGCTTCTCTTTTGTTGGAAGTATATTACTACAAGCCTTCCACATAAACATCTCAACCACCCTTGGATCTCTAATCTGCCAGATCCTCTTCCATAAAGACACCAATGCTTGCGGATTAGAACTCCCAAATGGACATAATAATAATAATATATATTTGATTTAATATATGTAGCATATATTATATCATGGATCTCCATAACATGATGAAACACATAGCATCCTACCTCCATACTAATTTGCTCCTTTGCCAAGTGATATGCACTTTTGACAGCGAAATCCATTTTTGTTTCTTGCCCAAACTAATTGGTCTGCATATGAATTTGGACAAATGGCCATTCCACAAATTTTTTCAGCTTCCTCATTAAAAATCTGCTTAACCAGAGGGATGTTCAACCATCTAAAATCCATAGCAATAAGAGCCGCAACATTAGCCCTTAAGGGTTGGCGCGGGTCGGGGCGGGTTTCGGCTTTTTCCACTACCTGACCTGCACCTTACAGGTTCGAAAAATCCAACCCACTACCTAGGCAAAGTGAACCTTAACCGCACGGGTTCGGGTTGTGCGGGGCGGGCTGGGTTCTTTTCCATCCTTCGCTTCCTCTCCTTTCATTTCCTCCGCCGGCTTCTTTGTCGGTTTCTCTTCTGTCTTCTCCATTGGTTTCTTCTCCTCCATTTTCGTCTCTTCTGCAGGTTTCTTTTCCTCCAAAACAAACACAACCCTACATCAGAACCCCGAGAAACAAACCTATAAACAATGGAAAAGTAAACCAAAGAATAATTCATATTAAGATAATGATAAAGAGATCTATTGGTTCCCATTCATGAAAGAGGCCTAGAGAGAGAAAAAAAAACATGGATCGTGGTTTGTGGAGGTGGGAGCAACGTAGCAGCCAGTGGTCAGAGGAGGTGGAGCAACAGTGCAAACGAGAGAGAGAATAGACCAGAGAGAGATGAGAGAGAGCAAGAGAGGGAGAGACGGTGGCAGAATAGAGAGAGTTAAGGTTAGGGTTTTTTAATTTTATACTTATGCGGGGCGGGCGGGTACCTGCGGGGAAAAAATTCTATACCCGCAACCCGCCTTGTCCCCACGGGTTGGATTTTATCCAATTCAAATCCGCCTCAAAATCCGGGCGGGGCGGGGCGGGTTTGCAGGTTGAGTGAGTTTTTGTCGAGCCCTATTTGCCCCTCTATTCAGAATTTTTACAAGTGACTGGATTGTATTGGTGATGGAGAATTCAACAATCTATCCCCCCAAATCATAATAGATCGGCCATCTCCCACCCTCCACATCAATCCATCTTGCAATAATTCCCCTTTTTTCCAGATGCTCCTCCATGCATACGAAGGTCTGGATCCTAATGAAGAATCCAAAAAATTACCATTTGGATGGTATTTCTCTTTAAAAATTAAGGCTACCAAGGAATCTGGAAACTATGTCAATCTCCACCCTTGCTTGGCCAATAAAGCCAAATTAAAACACTATAAATCTCTAAAATCCACTCCTCCTCGATGCTTCGCTCTCCCCATCTTCTCCCAGCTCATCCACGACATTTTGGATTGATTATCTTTATGCTCCCACCAAAACTTAGACATCATAGAGTTAATGTCTTTACATAAGGTGTTTGGTAACATAAAAACACTCATTGTGTATGTTGATATCACCTGTACAACTGCCTTCAAAAGGACTTCCTGTCCTGCCTGAGATAGGAAATTTTAATTTAATTTTTTAATATTTTTAATTTTTTTAAAAAAAAAATTATTTTTTTATTTTTTATTTTGTATATGGACACATGTCAAGATTTTAGGGGCGTTGATGTGGATTTCCGTCAATTTTTGGACAGAAGTTTGACGGAGGTACCATCTCCGTTTTTATGTAAACCGAAGGTATTTCTTGAGATAAAAACTAAACCCCAATGGACAAAAAATAAAGTTGTTAAACACATGTGGCAAAAAGTTATTTAACCATTTTTTAAAATATATAATTTTTTTTTTGTCCCACCATGGTTGAGGTTGAGGAAAATGAATAATAACAAAATAGGCTCCAATATATATTACAGTATAATATATCAAACAGCTTGTTCTTCAACAGATTAAGACCCTCTCCCTCGGCCACAAACATAAACCAACGCGATTTAGAAACTAAGTCCATAATATTGAGACAAAAAAAGAATTAATCAAACAAAAAATTCCGTTAAAATTTTTCCTCTTCCTCAAGGCTTCCCACACAAAAGGCTGTCCGAATCTGACAATTGGGCATACCACGAATCTTAATTCTACTTCCCCCTTTCTATTGGCTCAATCGGCAAATTCTTGTACCGTCTGATTAATTAGCTCCAAATCCCAATCTCTCTTTCACGGCAATTCTCGAGGCAAACCAATCCGTTGAAGTAGCCCACGATATGAGTGAACTTTCTTAGATGTCTCAGTGGCTGGCAAATCTTCAAGAAAGCTCTGTCGAACTGGTGATTGTCGTTAAAGCGCACTGAGAAGCAATTTGGTGGCGGATGCTTAACTTCATCATCGCATTCTAGGACGATGAGTGTGCGTTCTCGGTTGGCGGCAATATATGGAAAGCTTGAGATGCATGTTGATGAAAATCGGGTCGTTGATTAGCGCATGCCATGCCTTTGAAACACACCGTAAACGTAATAGAGACTTGACGGGTAATCGAATGAGTATTTCAGGGATTAACTCCAGCAAGAGACTCGACATGGATGAGTAAGAATTTTTTTTTCAATTTGTAAATTGTTTCGAAAGAGACTTTTTGGAAGAAAATTTCTTACTTGTATATATTCCTACATTTTAATCTTTAAAAAAAGTAATATGTGTCCATTAATATATAAAGAGTACATGTGTTGTTTCTCACATGCTTAAATAACACATCACTTTCAAGTTGCCAACCCATAAAATGTTTGTCTTATATAATTTCTCGCCCAAAGGACACAAATTTCTAGCCTCTAAAAGCCACATTATACGTTAAACTATTATAAAACATGTGAAAAGCACGTCTTATTAAAATAATATGAGTCCTGAAAGAAATAAATGAATTCCAAAAATCTTAGGTAAATCCAAAGAAGGTTTTCCCGTGCGTTCATCACAAAATATTTCTAGATCCCAATACACCCAATGCCAATAGCTGCCAAAAAGCACAAGCCAGAAAACACAATATGTGCACCGGCCACACCTTCGTAACTCCAAATACCCGGATTCGTTATAGTCCCTCCTGTGATACTCCAACTGCCCCATGAATTGGTTATTCCTAAGCGAGGCTAGTTTATATGAAATTTATATTCATCCCAAATAAGACAAAGAAATTTCCTATAAACTAGTTTGTAGAAAACTTCTCCAAATTAGTTTATAAAAGTGACATGTTCTTTAAGCATGTGAGAATCACATGCTTTCAAACCATGTGAAAAGTATATGCTGTTAAAAAAAACAAAAAAAAAAAAGCGTAATTCTCACATGCAAAGGATATATGTTAGTTTTAGAGGTTGGTTTATATACAAGAAATTTCTAGAGGACAAAAATTTGTTACAAACTGGTTTTTAGCAAATCCCTACAAACATGTCCAAGGAGTTGCCAAGTGTCCTTAAACATGTGCCTTTGACATTTTTTTTTTTTTAAAAAAAAAAAATTTTAATTATTATTTTTATTAAGTTAAACAAACAAATATTTCACTATCAGTTTAGAGTAATGCTATAAGTCTTTTTAGAGTCCTCCTACAGTCATCTCAAATGTTATGTGGCTTTTAAAATCAACGTTGAATTTGAGATGTGATTTATTGAGTTTTGATCTATTGGTGATTTTAAAAGCCACATCACAATTGAGATGACTCTAGGAAGACTTATAGCATTACTCATCAGTTTAACATAAAATTGCGTGCTTGATTCCTCTCTCAAAGAGGCCGTCGCCTTCGACAGTAGTTTTATAATTGGATGCATATACGTTTAAATTTTTAATGGTTGTGCAAAAATTTCACTAACAATGATTAATAAAAAGTAGGTTGAAAAGTAACCTTTTTTTTTTTTTTTAATTCAACTTATTAGGTTGACATGTTAATTCAAATTTAGAGAATAGAGATGAGTATTTGTCTTTCCATCCTAATGGTTAGTGTTGAATGTATATTCGACACAATGGTAAATAAATAAAAGAAAACGTGCTCTTTGTTGATATTATTTAGAGAGTATATTTTATTTTAAAATTTTTTTGATGTGACATAAAGTAAAAATAATTTTGAGAGTTATTTTGAATTATTTGTTAATATATTTACTCGACCTAAAGTAAAAAGTTTTTACCCAATATGTTAGCTTTTTGTTTTACACAACTTTTTAAGTACTAAAAGTACATTTTAAGGTCTTTAACACAATTACAAACATGCTCTTAGTATAAACATTCTACTAGCATACTAACTACTACTAAGTCTATTATATCAGTGTGTTACTAACAGTAACATATGAATTGAGTCTATTATTTTAGCTAATGGCTTTTCAATCACATTCTCGTCTCGGTGTCAATTCTTTCTCCATATTATTTAAATATTATTTTTTTATTTTATTGTTTGTATATTTTTAAATACTTATACATTATTGCATAAAACATCTTCTGGATCCTAACTCAACTTTCTAGGGGTGTCAACCCGTCCGCTTTCTGTTTTTGCATAAAACTGGGAACCGGAACTGGGTACTCGTTCTTACATCTTGAGGAAACCAAAACTGTAATCGTGACTCCTACATCGTCCCTTGCCATCACAAATTCATTTTACCCGTCCGTAACTGGCTTCAAAATTGGTTTTGGGTTTATTTTAGGTATTAGTCTAAAAAAAACCCCTTTTTTTTTTTTTTTTTTTCATAAGTTGGTCCATTTTTTAAAAAATCTATTAGTCTCTTTGTCTAAATTAAAGGGGCTTTGTTGTGATTGTTCCAAATAATTAAAAAATAAACTTAAAAAAGTCCAAAAATCCTAAAAAATCAATGTTTTTGCCTATTTGGACCTTAGAAATAAAAATTTAATTTTTTAAAATACCCCAAACCTAAACCTAAGTGTAAAATATATATATATTATTAAATAATATATATTAAATAAAATGGAAACCCGGTTCCGGTATTCCCGGTAAAAATCAGGTACCAAAAACCGGTACCAAAACCGGGGTACCCCGGTTTTTCGATTTTTCAAACCGGAATCGGAACCGGGACCCCGGTTTCCCAGTTTTCCGGTTTCGGTTTCCCGATAATTTTTGATACCCCTACAACTTTCTAACAAATGAAATCAAAATTAGAATCCATCTCCAGAATCTGCTCGCAACTTCTATGCTAGCAAGTTCTACATCCTTGTATATATTTTCGAAAGAAATGTGCATCCCAACCAATGGCACGAAGAAGACACAATCAAATACAATGCCTACTTGCACTTTAAGAATCAAAGCTAATGCAGGCTGAAAAATATTTAACGTGCAAGCAAATGCATACAAAAAAATGGATAGCTGTATTTGGAGAAAGAAAATCTTTGCCTCCATAGAACATTTGAGCAACATAGAACTTAAAATAGTTTAGTAAGTCTAGAGAATTCCAGCAGAGATAGACATTAGACATAACTCGGAATGCTGAAGCAAAGAAATTCTACATGATATAAAATTCCCAAGAAAATGAGTTGTACCAAAATGGGCTCCAAAGCAGTTTTCCTTGCAATCTAATATCAAACAGCTTGTTCCTCATTTATCATTTCCTCCTCCATGGCTTCTATCAACAGATTAGGACCATCCGATGGATTATTATTCCTGGCACAAACATATATAGACCAATATGAGTTGAAAACTAAGTCCTTAATATCAAGCCAAAGAATTAATCAAACAAAAAATTACACTCAAATCAGTTATAAATTTTACACTCTATCACCGTCGTCGAGAAGAACAAGGCTTCCCACACAAATGGCCGTCTCAAACAAATCAGGCATACCACCAAACTCAACCCTTGTACCCCTTTTCTCCTCTATGTCATACCAAAAAAGATGCTCCAAATCTTGCTCCATTAGAACCTTCTTGCCGTCTTTCGAGTACACCAAAGGTTTACAGTAATCAAAAGTCCAAGGGACTGCGCCTTGCACAATGGTGTAAAGACGAGTCCAAGAGCTGACTACCTCGTACTCCTTCATCACCCAAACATCGTTGAGTGTCAAATTGACATTCACGCAAACACATATACATCCTTTCAAGACCTCCAAACCGAGTGAGCAATCATCGGTTGATTGAACCGGAATTGTATACGTTTTGAACTTTTCGGTGGCTAGATCGAAAGCTAGAAGGGTCTGCCGGTGCAGGGACCCACTAAAAGGATCAACTAACCAATGGAAAGCACCGTTTAAGGACATCGAACTAGGATCGGCTGAACTATACTCTTTAGGCCATTCCTCTTCGACGCTTTTCCAAGAATGCGCTCTCAGACTATAGACCTTGACTTCAATGGCACTTTTGGCATCAATCTTTCTATAGAACTCGTGAACCCTCATCACCTTGTAGTCGTCGTTAACTGGGTCGTGTCCGAAGGCCAAACTGGGCGAACTAGACAGATCATAGTCGGTGAATCCCACCGGCTCAAAGGGCAACTTCTTGTACCGCCGGATTAATGGGTTCCAAATCACAATCTCTCCCTCATAGTTGTGGAAGCAAACTAGTCCATTGCAGTAGTTCACGATATAGGTGTACTGTCCTGCATCGAGTAGTGGCTGGTGAATGTTCACGAGCGCTTCTTCGAATCGGTCGTCGTCGTTGAAGCGCACTCCTGAGAAATTCCGCGGCAGTTGTCGCCCGCGCTCCATGAATATGAGATGGCGTTCTATGTTGCCCACAATGGAGAAGTCGAGATGAATGCGGATGAAAGCTCGGCCATTGATTTGTGCCTGCCATGGCTTCGAAACGCATTGGAAACGTATCAGGCTCTTCACGGGTAATCGCAGAAGTATTTCGGTGATCAAATCCGGCGGGAGAATCGACATTTACGGAGTTTATTGTTTTGGCGGAGGAGATGAGTAACTTCGAACGCGTAGAATACTCAATACCCACTACTCAGCGGGAATTTCAATTCCCAACGGCCAGGAAATGGATCATATAGAAACAGAAATGTTCTTTCTTGATTCTTCTAACCTCTTTTTGCCACGTCTTTTCGTTGGAAAACGGTTTTGCAAGCCCCATTTTCTATTTTCTAATAGTAAGTGGGCTTTTATTTCCAACTCTAAATTCAGCTCACGAGCTCCTTGTTTAATACAAATGATAGAAATTTTTTTTTAAAATTTTTTTTTTTTATGAGGGGGTGATTAATCACTTTTCAAAATTTAGGGAGTTATTTATCAAAACTTCTCATCACAATGACCAAAAAAAAAAAAAAAAATCTTATTTTAAATTTTTATTTAAGTCTTTAAATTAAGCGGTAATTTAATATTGTATTATAGCTGAAATCATAAGGTTAAATTTTTTTTTTGAATAAATTGCTCTTATTCAACAGCAACGAGTACAAAAATTACAACAAGAAAAACTAGGGAATACAAAGAGAACAGCAACAGGAAACACCAAACCCTATCCTTTTACATTATCTTTCCCTATAAACCATGCTGATTTTTTTTTTTTTTTTTGTAAAAAGATGTTTGGTTCCCCAAGAAAATTAGGTAAAGTAACACTTACGCAAATTAAGACTTTCGAAGAATGTGACAAAATTTCAGGAAGAAAATGGGTAAGATTGAGGATTTATTAGAAGTTCCTTCTACGCTATTATCTAGTCTTTATCTCTTTGTTCATAATCTTTTAGTGTATGCTAAGACCCAGCAATGATGCTAGATTTTTTTTTTTTTTTTTTTGGTAAAGAAGCAAGGAAATTGATGGTAACAAATGTTTGTAAAATGGAAGGAAGAAAGCCTTTGCCCGACATCATTTGAGCAATGATGCCAGATATTTCTTCTTAAACATCATCATTACCTTCCCCGGCCATGATGAATATTGAAATTTAAATTCCTCATCCCTTCGCACTGGTTGACTGAAATCCCATATTTTGTAGCTGCAGTGAAATGTTTGCCAACATTGAAAATGCAGTCATTCTCTTGCATCAAAATTTAATGAGTTGTTTATCAAAACTTCTAATCACAATGACAAAAAAAAGATGCCGTAGTTGCTTCCGCAGAAGCTGGATCCAAAATGAAAGGTCTGTTAGCACACTTCGTAGCCACCACTTGGCCTTCATGATCTCTGGCTATGATGCTTACTCCCATCTTCTTTTGCCTCTTGTCAATTACAGCATCCCAATTGAGTTTTATACATCCCTCAGGAGGCTTGTGCTACACCATCATCCCATGATCATTTGGAATTCGACTTTGGCTCTGTCGACCTTGCTCAGCTTTGGTGAAAGCCTCCAATTGAACTTTGCTTCTGTCGAGCCACACATGCAACCATCTCCATATCCGAAGCCTCCAACTTGTCCAACAGTTTTTCTAGAATACTCAGAAAATCTGTTTCATCGTTGGTGCATTTCTGGATCTTTTTATTGCAGGCTAACCACACATCCTTTGCTGCTAGACAACTCCACAAAACATGGCCAAGAGTTTCCATCACTTGCTCACAGTGAACACATAGAGGGTTTGTTGTAATATTCCGCTTGTAGAGCTTCTCCTTTGTTGGAAGTATATTACTACAAGCCTTCCACATAAACATCTTAATCACCCTTGGACCTCTAATCTGCCAGATCCTCTTCCATAAAGACACCAATGCTTGCGGATTAGAACTATCTCCTTCCTCCATACTAATTTGCTCCTTTGCCAAGTGATATGCGCTTTTGACAGTGAAAATTCCATTTTTGTTTCCTGCCCAAACTAATTGGTCTGCACATGAATTTGTACAAATGGCCATTCCACAAATTTTTTCAGCTTCCTCCTCATTAAAAATCTCCTTAACCAGAGGGATGTTCAACCATCTAGAATCCATATCAATAAGAGCTGCAACATTAGCCCCTGAGTATGGGCACGGGGCGGGGCGGGGCGGGTTTTGGCCTTTTCCCCTACCCGACCCTCACCCTACGGGTTCAGAAAATTCAACCCGCTACCTAGGCAAAGTGAACCTTATCGGTGCGGGGCGGGTTGGGTTCTTTTCCATCCTTCACTTCCTCTCCTTTCTTTTCCTCCGCCAGCTTCTTTGTCGGTTTCTTTGGTTTCTTCTCCTCCATTTTCGTCTCTTCTGCAGTTTTCTTTTCCTCCAAAACAAACACAACCCTACATTAGAACCCCGAGAAACAAACCTATAAACAATGGAAAAGAAAACCAAAGAATAATTCAGATTAAGATAATGATAAAAGAGATCTTTTGGTTCCCATTCATGAAAGAGGTCTAGAGAGAGAGAAAAAAAACCTGGATCATGGTTTGTGGAGGTGGGAGCGACACAGCAGCACGTGGTCAGAGGAGGTGGAGTAGCGGTGCAGACGAGAGATTGAGAGAGAGCCGCTAACGAGCGAGAGAACAAACTAGAGAGAGAGCAAGAGAGGGAGAGACGGCGGCAGAATAGAGAGAGAGTTAAGGTTAGGATTTTTTAATTTTATACTTATGCGGGGCGGGGCGGGTACCTGCTGTGACATCCTGTAGATTTTATTTATTTATTTAAAATAGAGTTATAAAGCATTTTGATATATATTAAATGTTTTTATAAGTGCTATATATATATATATATATATATATATATATAGGCACATGGGAGGATATAGTTACTTATATAAATTATATGAATATACAAGAGGATCTACTAAAATAGGACTAGAGAGTTTTTAGCCAATTAAAGTCTCCTAGAATCTAGGAGGAAATTGTTTATTACAAACTCAACGTAGGCCTTTAAAAAAAAAAAAAAAAAAAAATTAAAATTAAAAAATAATAAAAAAATAAAGAGAGAGAGTTTTTATTAATTAAAGCCTTTTGCCTTCTTGGTTTCCAAGAAAAGAACAAAACAACATGTTTTTATCCCTTCTATGCATTGACAATTGTATCTCATGCATAAGCCTATCAGGTATCTTGAAGCCACATATTGGACATTTGTCCTTTTGCATGGATTTCCCAATATCCATTTTGACACTTGTCTTTTAGCTTATTTTTTTTATTATATCTCTCTCTCTCTCAACTCTCCTTGGTTATAGTATAAATACCCCCAAAAGCTTCTATTATTCCTCACGCCCACATAGTAGAGAAACACAAGCAGGAGGTTTATTTCAAGTTTTTCTTGCAATCTCACTCTTAGCACAGCAGCGGTGAGGAACTGTTGCCTTCTTTCTCTGTTATCATTTTGTTTTCTTGAAAAGAGATTGAGGATATGTTATTATTTGCTTCTTATGGGTATTTTAGGATTCTTATGTGGATGGTTATTTAAGGAGTTTATAAAAATGACTCTTATTATTAAAATGTTAGTTCTATAGGTTTTATAAAGATTATATATATGCAATATTTTGTTTAGACAGATTTTTTTATATATGTTCACATAAGTCAGTATAGTGTTTTTGTGATTAGATTTTGTACATCCAATAATAATAATAATAATAAAAATAAATAAATAAATTTTTAGATGTGTAAGACTTGGAGGATAAATGATTAGCACCCCACACGTGTATATATATATATATATAGTCATGTAAGGTTATGTGTGTATATAAATATATATGCAGCATTGTTTTGTGTATATATATACATACACAGCATTATTGGGGATTGGAAATTGGATATCATAAGGACTATATATATATACTTATGCAATATTTTTGGGATATGATTTTATGTGGGGTCCGTACACACACACACACATATATATATACGAGTATTTATTTAAAATTTAGACTAAAACTTTAATATACTCCTCTAAGTTCTCCTTTGCAATTTATTTAGGTGAAAGGACGACTCGACTCAACCCAACATCAAATCCAAATAAGGGGACACAACACCAAAAACCCCAACAAAATTTTATTATAAATCTTTTGAAAAAATGTTGGGGATTTTATAAAGAATCCACTTACATGATTGCACTTCCTTTTATATTTGAATGCAAAGTTTTATTCAATCATATGCCATAGTGTAAGAATTTTTTTGTATTACAATTATCTCAATTTTATAAGTTATGCATGACAATGATTATGGATGAAAAGAGCTCTTAAAGTTCATGGCATAGCATATAGTTACAGATAAGCTTACAGATCATATGAAATGTTATATGTGCA
>NC_081544.1:22068491-22077040 GCF_901000735.1 Corylus avellana
AACGAGTACAAAGATTACAACAGAAAAAACAAGGGAATACAAAGAGAACAGCAACAAGAAACAAAAAGAAAATACATGCTTAACTGAAAAAATAGATCTAGCCAAACTTCTTGCACCTCAAAGTCTGGCTAGAAAGGTTAAATCTTATCTTCCTTTTAAATTAAAATAGTTTACATTATTTAATACTCTTGCTATGTAAAGAGATCTAGAAGCGAATACCCAAAACACCAAACCCTATCCTTTTACATTATCTTTCCCTATAAACCATGCTGATTTTTTTTTTTTTGTAAAAAGATGTTTGGTTCCCAAAGAAAATTAGGTAAAGTAACACTTACGCAAATTAAGACTTTTGAAGAATGTGACAAAATTTCAGGAAGAAAATGGGTAAGATTGAGGATTTATTAGAAGTTCCTTCTACGCTATTATCTAGTCTTTATCTCTTTGTTCATAATCTTTTAGTGTATGCTAAGACCCAGCAATGATGCTAGATTTTTTTTTTTTTTTTTTTGGTAAAGAAGCAAGGAAATTGATGGTAACAAATGTTTGTAAAATGGAAGGAAGAAAGCCTTTGCCCGACATCATTTGAGCAATGATGCCAGATATTTCTTCTTAAACATCATCATTACCTTCCCCGGCCATGATGAATATTGAAATTTAAATTCCTCATCCCTTCGCACTGGTTGACTGAAATCCCATATTTTGTAGCTGCAGTGAAATGTTTGCCAACATTGAAAATGCAGTCATTCTCTTGCATCAAAATTTAATGAGTTGTTTATCAAAACTTCTAATCACAATGACAAAAAAAAGATGCCGTAGTTGCTTCCGCAGAAGCTGGATCCAAAATGAAAGGTCTGTTAGCACACTTCGTAGCCACCACTTGGCCTTCATGATCTCTGGCTATGATGCTTACTCCCATCTTCTTTTGCCTCTTGTCAATTACAGCATCCCAATTGAGTTTTATACATCCCTCAGGAGGCTTGTGCTACACCATCATCCCATGATCATTTGGAATTCGACTTTGGCTCTGTCGACCTTGCTCAGCTTTGGTGAAAGCCTCCAATTGAACTTTGCTTCTGTCGAGCCACACATGCAACCATCTCCATATCCGAAGCCTCCAACTTGTCCAACAGTTTTTCTAGAATACTCAGAAAATCTGTTTCATCGTTGGTGCATTTCTGGATCTTTTTATTGCAGGCTAACCACACATCCTTTGCTGCTAGACAACTCCACAAAACATGGCCAAGAGTTTCCATCACTTGCTCACAGTGAACACATAGAGGGTTTGTTGTAATATTCCGCTTGTAGAGCTTCTCCTTTGTTGGAAGTATATTACTACAAGCCTTCCACATAAACATCTTAATCACCCTTGGACCTCTAATCTGCCAGATCCTCTTCCATAAAGACACCAATGCTTGCGGATTAGAACTATCTCCTTCCTCCATACTAATTTGCTCCTTTGCCAAGTGATATGCGCTTTTGACAGTGAAAATTCCATTTTTGTTTCCTGCCCAAACTAATTGGTCTGCACATGAATTTGTACAAATGGCCATTCCACAAATTTTTTCAGCTTCCTCCTCATTAAAAATCTCCTTAACCAGAGGGATGTTCAACCATCTAGAATCCATATCAATAAGAGCTGCAACATTAGCCCCTGAGTATGGGCACGGGGCGGGGCGGGGCGGGTTTTGGCCTTTTCCCCTACCCGACCCTCACCCTACGGGTTCAGAAAATTCAACCCGCTACCTAGGCAAAGTGAACCTTATCGGTGCGGGGCGGGTTGGGTTCTTTTCCATCCTTCACTTCCTCTCCTTTCTTTTCCTCCGCCAGCTTCTTTGTCGGTTTCTTTGGTTTCTTCTCCTCCATTTTCGTCTCTTCTGCAGTTTTCTTTTCCTCCAAAACAAACACAACCCTACATTAGAACCCCGAGAAACAAACCTATAAACAATGGAAAAGAAAACCAAAGAATAATTCAGATTAAGATAATGATAAAAGAGATCTTTTGGTTCCCATTCATGAAAGAGGTCTAGAGAGAGAGAAAAAAAACCTGGATCATGGTTTGTGGAGGTGGGAGCGACACAGCAGCACGTGGTCAGAGGAGGTGGAGTAGCGGTGCAGACGAGAGATTGAGAGAGAGCCGCTAACGAGCGAGAGAACAAACTAGAGAGAGAGCAAGAGAGGGAGAGACGGCGGCAGAATAGAGAGAGAGTTAAGGTTAGGATTTTTTAATTTTATACTTATGCGGGGCGGGGCGGGTACCTGCTGTGACATCCTGTAGATTTTATTTATTTATTTAAAATAGAGTTATAAAGCATTTTGATATATATTAAATGTTTTTATAAGTGCTATATATATATATATATATATATATATATATAGATTTTATTTATTTATTTAAAATAGAGTTATAAAGCATTTTGATATATATTAAATGTTTTTATAAGTGCTATATATATATATATATATATATATATATATGGCACATGGGGAGGCTATAACCTCCCTATAGTGGTCATTTTTGGTTATGCCTCCTAACAAGGCTTGTAATGCCTTTTTTTTTTTGGATTCTCAGCTCATATGTATACAAGATCTTATAAATGTTCATATTAAAAAACTAGTTTTATATAACTTTTGTCTTCCTATCTTCCTTGGTTTAGTATTAATAATGTAATGATATTTAATAATTATATTCCTTAATTGTTGTGATTTCCTTTTAAGTTCGTGTTTCCCCTATTCACCTTAATTGGGGGCGTGACACCCGCGGGGAAAAAATTCTATACCCGCAACCCGCCCCGACCCGCCCTCCACTAGTTGGATTTTATCCAACCCGAATCCGCAAAAAAACTCTCAAAATCCAGGCTGGGCAGGTTTGCAGGTTGATCAGGTTCTTGCCCAACCCTAATTGCCCCTCTATCCAGAATTTTTACAAGTGACTGGACTGCATTGGTTGATGGAGAATTCAACCATCTATCCCCCCAAATCATAATAGACCGGCCATCTCCCAACCTCCACATCAATCCATCTTGCAATAATTTCCCCACTTTCCAGATGCTCCTCCATGCATACGAAGGTCTGGATCCTAATGAAGAATCCAAAAAATTACCATTCGGATAGTATTTGTCTTTAAAAATTAAGGCTACCAAGGAATCAGGAAACTGTGTCAATCTCCACCCTTGCTTGGCCAATAAAGCCAAATTAAAACACTATAAATCTCTAAAACCCATTCCTCCTCGGTCGTTCGCTCTCCCCATCTTCTCCCAGCTTATCCATTGTATTGATTATCTTTATGCCCCCACCAGAACTTAGACATCATAGAGTTAATGTCTTTACATAAGGTCTTTGGTAACATAAAAACACTCATTGTGTATGTTGGTATTGCCTGTACAACTACCTTCAAAATGAATTCCCTTCCGGCCTGAGATAGGAAATTTTAATTTAATTTTTTCATGTTTATAATATATATATATATTAATTGTGTATATGGACACGTGTCAAGATTTTAGGGGCGTTGACGTGGATTTCCATCAATTTTTGGACGGAAGTTTGACGGATGTACTATCTCCGTTTTTATGTAAACCCAAGGTATCTCCTGAGATAAGAACTAAACCATAAGAGACAAAAAAATAAAGTTGTTAAACCACATGTGGTAAAAAGGTATTTAACCATTTTTAAAAAATATACAATTTTTTTATTGGGATTGTCACACGTGTCCCACCATAGTTGAGGTTGAGGAAAATGAATAATAACAAAACAGGCTCCAATATTACAGTATAATATATCAAACAGCTTGTTCTTCAACAGATTAAGACCCTCTCCCCTCGGCCATAAACATAAACCAACGCGACTTAGAAACTAAGTCCATAATATTGAGACAGAAAAAGAATTAATCAAACAAAAAATTCCGTTAAAATTTTACCTCTTCCTCAAGGCTTCCCACACAGAAGGCTGTCCGAATCTGACAATTGGGCATACCACGAATCTTAATTCTACTGCCCCCTTTCTATCGGCTCAATCGGCAAATTCTTGTACCGTCTGATTAATGAGTTCCAAATCCCAATCTCTCTTTCACGGCAATTCTCGAGGCAAACCAATCCGTTGCAGTAGCCCACGATATGAGTGAACTTTCTTAGATGTCTCAGTGGCTGGCAAATCTTCAAGAAAGCTCTGTCGAACTGGTGATTGTCGTTAAAGCGCACTAAGAAGCAATTTGGTGGCGGATGCTTAACTTCATCATCGCATTCTAGGATGATGAGTGTGCGTTCTCGGTTGGCGGCAATATATGGAGAGCTCGAGATGCATGTTAATGAAAACCGGGTGGTTGATTAGCGGATACCATGCCTTCGAAACGCACTGTAAACGTAACAGAGACTTGACGGGTAATCGAATAAGTATTTCAGTGATTAACTCCAGCAAGAGACTCAACATGGATAAGTAATAATTTTTTTTTTTTTTTTTCAATTTGTAAATTGTTTCGAAAGAGACTTTTTGGAAGAAAATTTCTTACTTGTATATATTCCTACATTTTAATCTTTAAAAAAAGTAATATTCGTCCATTAATACATGAGGAGTACATGTGTCGTTTCTCACATGCTTAAATAACACATCACTTTTGAGTTGCCGACCCATAAAATGTTTGTCTTGTATATAATTGCTCACCCCAAAGGACACAAATTTCTAGCCTCTAAAAGCCACATTATACATTAAACTATTATAAAGCATTTGAGAAGCACGTCATAATAAAAAAATATGTGTTTTTCACATATTAAGGGACACATGTCTTTTAAAAGCTAGTTTATATGAAATTTATATTCATCCCAAAAAAGACACAGAAATTTCCTATAAACTGGTTTGTAGAAAACTCCTCCAAATTAGTTTCTAAAAGTGACATGTTCTTTAAGCATGTGAGAATCCCATGCTTTCAAACCATGTGAAAAGTATATGCTATTAAAAAAAAAAAAAAACGTGATTCTCACATACAAATAATATATGTTAGTTTTAAAGGTTGGTTTATAAGAAATTTCTAGAGGACAAAAATTTGTTACAAACCAGTTTTTAGCAAATTCCTACAAACCTGTCCAAGGAGCTGCCAAGTGTCCTTAAACATGTGCCTCTCACATTTTTAATTTTTTTAATTTTTTAAGTTAAACAAACAAATATTTAGAGTAATGTTATAAATCTTCTTAGAGTCTTCCTACAATCATCCCAAATGTTATGTAGCTTTTAAAATTACCGTTGAATTTCAGATGTAATTTATTGAGTTTTGATCTATTGGTGATTTTAAAAGTCACATCACAATTGGAATGACTCCAGGAGGACTATAAAAAGATTTATAGCATTACTCATCAGTTTAACATAAAATCGCATGCTTGATTCCTCTCTCAAAGAGGCTGTTGGTTCCGACAGTTGTTTTATAATTGGGTGCATATACGTTTAAAATTTTAATGGTTGTACAAAAATTTCACTAACAATGATTAATAAAAAGTAGGTTGAAAAATAACCCTTTTTTGAAAAAAAAAAAAATCAACTTGTTAGGTTGACATGTTAATTCAAATTCAGAGAATTGAGATGAGTATTTGTCTTTCCATCCTAATGGTTAGTGTTCAATGTATAATCGACACAATGGTAAATACATAAAAGAAAACGTGCTCTTTGTTGATATTATTTAGAGAGTATTTTTTATTTTAAAAGGTTTTTGATGTGACATAAAGAAAAAATAATTTTGAGAGTTATTTTGAATTGTTTGTTAATGTATTTACCCTACCTAAAGTAAAAAGTTTTTACCCAACATGTTAGCCTTTTGTTTTACACAACTTTTTAAGTCTTTAACACAATCACAAATATGCTCTTAGTATAAACATTCTACTAGCGTACTAACTACTACTAAGTCTATTATATCATTGTATTATTAACAGTAACATATGAACTGAGTCTATTATTTTATCTAATGGCTTTTCAATTGCATTCTCATCTCAATGTCTATTCTTTCTCCATATTATATATATATATATATTTTATTGTTTGTGTATTTTTAACTACTTATACATTAATGCATAAAAAATCTCCTGGATCCTAACTCAACTTTCTAACGAATGAAATCAGAATCAGAATCTATCTCCAGAATCTGCTTGCAACTTCTATGCTAGCAAGACATCCTTGTATTTTCGAAAGAAATGTGCATCCCAGCCAATGGCACGAAGAAGACACAATCAAATACAATGCCTACTTGCACTTTAAGAATCAAAGCTAATGCAGGCTGAAAAATATTTAAGGTGCAAGCAAATGCATACAAAAAATGGATAGTTGTATTTGGAGAAAGAAAATCTTTGCCTCCATAGAACATTTGACCAACATAGAACTTAAAAGAGTTTAGTAAGTCTAGAGAATTCCAGCAGAGATAGACATAACTCGGAATGCTGAAGCAAAGAAATTCTACATGATATAAAATTCCCAAGAAAATGAGTTGTACCAAAATGGGCTCCAAAGCAGTTTTCCTTGCAATCTAATATCAAACAGCTTGTTCCTCATTTATCACTTGCTCCTCCATGGCTTCGATCAACAGATTAAGACCATCCGCTGGATTATCATTCCTGGCACAAACATAGATAGACCAACATGAGTTGAAAACTAAGTCCTTAATATTAAGCCAAAGAATTAATCAAACAAAGAATTACACTCAAATCAGTTATAAATTTTACACTATATCACCGTCGTCGAGAAGAACAAGGCTTCCCACACAAATGGCCGTCTCAAAAAAATTAGGCATACCACCAAACTCAACCCTTGTGCCCCTTTTCTCCTCTATGTCATACCAAAAGAGATGCTCCAAATCCTGCTCAATTAGAACCTTCTTGCCGTCTTTCGAGTACACCACAGGTTTACAGTACTCAAAATTCCAAGGGACTTCGCCTTGCACAATGGTGTAAAGACGAGTCCAAGAGCTGACTACCTCGTACTCCTTCATCACCCAAACATCGTTGAGTGTCAAATTGACATTCACGCAAACACATATACATCCTTTCAAGACCTCCAAACCGAGTACCCAATCATCGGCCGATTGAACCGGAATTGTATACGTTTTGAACTTTTCGGTGGCTAGATCGAAAGCTAGAAGGGTCTGCGGGTGCAGGGACCCACTAAAAGGATAAACTAACCAATGGAAAGCACCGTTTAAGGACATCGAACAAGGATCGGCTGTACTATACTCTTTAGGCCATTCCTCTTCGACCCTTTTCCAAGAATGCGCTCTCAGACTATAGACCTTGACTTCAATGGCACTTTTAGCATCAATCTTTCTATAGAACTCTTCAACCCTCATCACCTTATAGTCTTCGTTAACTGGGTCGTGTCCGAAGGCCAAGTTGGGCGAACCAGACAGATCATAGTCGGTGAATCCCACCGGCTCAAAGGGCAACTTCTTGTACCGCCGGATTAATGGGTTCCAAATCACAATCTCTCCCTCATAGTTGTAGAAGCAAACCAGTCCATTGCAGTAGTTCACGATATAGGTGTAATGTCCTGCATCGAGTAGTGGCTGGTGAATGTTCACGAGCGCTTCTTCGAATCGGTCGTCGTCGTTGAAGCGCACTCCTGAGAAATTCCGCGGCATTTCTAGCCCGCGCTCCATGAATATGAGATGGCGTTCTATGTTGCCCACAATGGAGAAGTCGAGATGAATGCTGATGAAAGCTCGGTCATTGATTTGTGCCTGCCATGGCTTCGAAACGCATTGGAAACGTATCAGGCTCTTCACGGGTAATCGCAGAAGTATTTCGGTGATCAATTCCGGCAGGAGAATCGACATTTACGGAGTTTATTGTAGTGGCGGAGGAGATGAGTAACTTCGAACACGTAGATTACTCAATACCCACTACTCAGCGGGAATTTCAATTCCCAACGGCCAGGAAATGGATCATATAGAAACAGAAATGTTCTTTCTTGATTCTTCTAACCTCTTTTTGCCACGTCTTTTCGTTGGAAAACGGTTTTGCAAGCCCCATTTTCTATTTTCTAATAGTAAGTGGGCTTTTATTTGCTTTTTGTTTTTTTTTTTTTAACTTTTATATGAGGGAGTTATTTATCAAAACTTCTCATCACAATGACAAAAAGAAAAATGCTTATTTTCAATTTTTATTTAAGCCTTTAAATTAAGTGGTAATTTAATATAGTATTATAGTTGAAATCATAAGGTTAAATCTTAACTCTACCCTTCATCTTTCTTTTAAATTAAAATAGTATACATTATTTAAAACTCTTGCTATGTAAGAGATCTAGAAGCAAATACCCGAAACACCCAACCCTATCCTTCTACATTATCTTTCTTATAAACCATGCTGAATTTTTTTTGGGTTAAATACTAAATACCCCATGGGGTTTAGTTGTTTTATTTTTTTTCTCCTTAAGGTTTGATTTTTATCACACGAGGTCCATGTGGTTTTAATAATAGACCAAATTAGTCATTCTGTCAGTTAACCGTTAGTTGACTTAACGAAAGTATATGTGAACCAATCAAATGTTGACACGTGACACCTACTTAAATTTTTTAATTTTTTTTT
>NC_081544.1:22077060-22090683 GCF_901000735.1 Corylus avellana
CCACCACCATCTGGCCGGACGGGGGTGGCCGAGCCCAATACTCACTAGGGGTGGCCGAGCCACCCCCAATTTTTTTTGTTTAAAAAAAAAAAAAAAACATTTTTTTTTTAATTAAAAAAAAATAAGTAGGTGCCACATGTCAACATTTGATTGGTCCACGTGGACTTCCGTTAAGTCAACTAACAGTCAACTGACAGATGACTAATTTGGTCTATTATCAAAACCACATGGACCTCCCGTGATAAAAATTAAACCCTAAGAGAAAAAATAAAGCAACTAAACCACAAGGGGTATTTAGTATTTAACCCTTTTTTTTTTTTTTTTCAAAAAAGGATGGACTAAAAAGAAAAATGCTGAAATAGATGTCTGGTTCCCAAAGAAAAGTAGGAAAAGTAACACTCACGCAAATTAAGACTTTTGAAGAATGTGACAAAATCTTCGGGAAGAAAATGGGGAAAGAAGCAAGGAAATTGATGGTAACAAATGTTTGTAAAATGGAAGGAAGAAAGCCTTTGCCCGAGATCATTTGAGCAATGATGCCAGACATTTCTTCTTAAACAACATCATTACCTTCCCCATGATGACTATTGAAATTCAAATTCCCCATCCCTTCGCACTTACTGACTGAAATCCCATATTTTGTAGCTGCAGTGAAATGTTTGCCAACATTGAAAATGCAGTCATTCTCTTGCATCAAAGGGAAAACAGTAGGGGAGATTCAAAGGGGGTTCATATGCAGATCGACATGCATTGAATTAGTCAGAAAGAGAACTTGCTAAGGAGAAAATCTTCCCAGCAAGAGTGATTAGGCAAAGCATCAAATTAAGAAGACACACAACACTTCAGTTTTTCCAGAAATAAAATCTGTAAGGGTTTGAGAGTAAAATGCTTTGTGGGTTTTGTCCATTTCAGTCCAGGCTCCTCCCTGGGGGGCGAATAGCTTCTAAATATGCCAATTTTGCCACAAACAGCTCATCGGGGGGGATTTCTGGCGTAAATACTCATATCACAGGGAGAAGTTCACCTGTCACACTGACAGGATGGCCTCATCCCTCTCATACCCTGGACATGCCCCCCAAAAGCGCATCAACATTACGAAGATTTAGAAAAGAAAATGCGTTTGAAAACAAACAGAACACTCATAGTAATGTCTTATATAAGTTGAATCATTAATATTCACCATCATCACAAAGTGAAAAACAACAGTCTCATCTGCCGCCCAAAGGTATCAACAATAGAGCGGTATGCAAGCTAAAAAGTGCCAGACATATCCATCACAATAACACAAACGTAAATATGGATGAGTAAAGCTACTCGACTTCAGCTTGCAAGAGATGTGTATCAACACTCGGAAGCAAAAGCCTTGAGATCTATTATTCTAATGGACCACTGCTGATAAACATACCACAGCTGCTAATATTACCACTCCTGCCACCAAAGAATAAAAAAGAGTTACAGGCAAGAGAAAATGCAACACAGAGGTATCATAATAATATATCTAGGTCAGATGTCGGTCCGTTATGAATATAGAGTAACAGTTTAAAATAAAGGGGTGCATGCACCAAATGTCAATATTGAAGGTTACCAAATTTAAGTAGGGGTATGATGAATCCCATTGAAATGGGTGAGTTAGAAACAGATGCAAAGTCAAGTTCGTGGAATTCTGAGCTAGAGTGGCATTTTGTCATCATAACTAGTCAATTCATAAGCACATCCTTGGAGCATATATTTTGAAGCTACTAATCTCTTATTATTAGAACAATAGACTTATGGGTTTGTTATGTCTTTGCCTATTCTACCATTCTGATCTAGTCATGTCTATGGCACACATATGTCCAGGGCATCAAGCTCGTTGCTCCCCTTTTATTTTGTTTCAGTAAAGATGATGATAACAACGCAGCACCCGTTTTTCTTCTGACATACACAAACAATGCAATGCTCCTGCGATGGTATTGTGAATACCATCATGTCTAATACTTAAATAGTGGCACCCCACAAGGACAGTGCTTAATATCTTAGTGCACGCTCGTCCTTTTTTCTCTCTTAGATTGGGCTGGCAGTTTATGTTCCATTAGAGTAGTTGTATCTCTTATATACTTCTCGTGTATGAGGACTGCAGTCTTTTTTTTGATAATGAGGAACCTTTCCAAGGCAGGGCTACTTCGTATACTCACTCCTGTTAGGTAAATTTTGGACTCGTGTAAAGCGCCCCTCCACACGGATCGGATAATACTTTAGCTTCGCCAGCGAGCTGGCTCCAAGGAATTGTTTGCACCCAAGGAGATTCAAACCTTAGACCTCATAGACTACCACAAAGACCAAGGCTCTTACCACTTGAGCCAACCCCTTGGGGTTAAAAGCATTGGAATATTGAAGTGGCTTATCAATCTAGTTGATATGACACTGTTAGATGATATCAACTTATCTCACTGCTCACATGTTACAATGAATACTAGGGCTGTTCAAAATAGCCAACCACCAAATCCAGCCCAATTGGAACTGACTGAAACCAACCAAAGTCAGCCAGTTCCGCCCATGTCAAGGTTGGGGGTCGGAAGAAGATCTAACTTCCAAAGTTGGATTGGTTCAATTGGGGAAACTAACCCATGCCAAACCAACCGATCACTCTTAAGACCTCTCTGCAGTTTTTTTTTTTTTTTTTTTTTTTGTGGGTAGAAGCTGAAGAATAGAAGAAGATTTTTTTTTTGTGGGTAGTAGAAGAGGAAGAAGAACTCAGCCGTGGGGGCCCAAGTGGGATTAACAAATTTTTCAGTCCACTCATTAATTGATAGAAGGGACACATGACAGTCACAAACCTTCGTTTCTCTCTCTCTCTCTTTTTTTTCTTGGGCGAGAGACCTTCAACTCTCAGAGACTTAGACATTGTCGCCATCATTGCCTCCTTGTCACGGCGCTGCCGTGTGTTTCACCATTATTTTAGGTTTCTTTCTCTTCTTCTCCTGCTCCTTTCAGCTCTCACCACCCCTTCGATTTTCTCTCAATCTTTCTCTCTTGGTTTCTTTTCTTTCCCTTTCTCTTATTGCCCAGCCTAACCGACCTTGCTGATCGATGCTGTCGGTGACGGGGTCAGTTGGGTTTGGTTGGGATTTTCGACTTCTGGTCTCCCTCAGTTCCGAAGTTGGGGATACCCAAACTTCTGAACCGAGTGGGTCAGGTTTACACCCCCAATGAATACTCAGTCATTCAACTATTTTCCAAACTAATGTTAGAAAAAAAAAAGGCCTATATTATCACCAGAAAACATGGTAAGAGAAGAGGGAACTATTACATGATGCAGGATAAGTGAAATTTTATATCTCATTACTATTAAATGATAGATTGATACAGAATGAACTACTCTATCACTTCGTTCCCATAAAACTTTGTGGGCATAAGACAGCACACGATGAAAATAAAAAATAAAAATTTGCGTCTTAGCATAAAGGTATAAAGCTAACATACCTCATCGTCGTCATCATCATCATCATCATCCCCGCGATCTTCTTTCTTCTTCTTGAGACGCGTAGTACCACCCTCCTTGCTGATGGGTAACTTCATTGCCCCAAAGGGTGTATCCACATTAATATTTCCTTTCATGGTGTAACCAGTGCCTTTTCCTCTCATCATGTCCCAAATTGCAGAGCCAAAGTCCTTGGGCCTGAAGGTGATGGGAATATTGATGTAACTGATTCCATTTTTATCAATTTTTGTGGATTCTGAGAGTTCTGCACTTCCGATGCTCTCATCACACAGCCAAACCTCATAGTCTAGTTCATTGACGCCCAAGTCAAAGTCATTCTTATTTTCCAATTTCAAATGAAGAATTGCAACAGTTTCTTCAAAAGAGAACCTCTCAAATTTTATTTTCTCAATATCAATGTCAGGCTTGTAAGGTATGGGGATCTCTCCAGTTTTCTCAAGTGGTAGAGTTAGTCTCCCAAAAACAGGCACGTCCACGATGAGTTCAACCCTGATCCTATATGGAATTATGCTTCCGGGCTTAATTTCACTATACGTGTTTTTTATGTCATCATAAATCAGAGTAACTGGTATTTTGACAGTCTCCTCACCATGTGCCTGAATCGTCCCAGCATCCGGGATCAACCCTGAAATTAGTTTCCTTCCATCACTCTCAATCAAGTAGTTTATGTCAATCAGAGGGATAGGAACAGGATTTGGGTTCTTAATGAGAACATCAATAACAAACTCTGCCTTCTCCAGATTTATACAAGGGATGTGAATCCCTGCAACATCAGCAGTTGGCTTCCCAAATCCAATAGCTCCCTCGAGCTTCTCGCCAATGTCATGAATGAAATCCTTCACCTTCTCAATAAATCCACCTTTTCCTTCCTCTTTCTCATCTTCCTTGTGCTCTTTGTCCTTAACATCCCTTGAAACTGCCTCTGGCTCATCAGATGATGCCATGCCTTAACAACAACATGATTTCAGATGTTAAAAGAATTAGTTTGTAGAATGACCAGAACAAAAGAAGCAACAGATTTAAGTAGAAAAAATGGGCAGGAAAAAATGAATGAAATAGAGCGAATGCACTTGCATTAGCGATCATAGAATGAAATTCTACAAACCCACAAAGCTAATCGCATGCAATGCCAATAGAAGTTTTTAGATAGTTAGAATATACAAAGGAATGCAGATGATTACTTTTCTATGAAAAATAAATCAAATATGGGCTCAAAGTTCATTGCTGCTCAGACCAAGAAAATGCTTCTATATCTTAAAAAGGTTTCACTTGCGTTTTATTATGGGTATGCATCGCCAAGTAGCATTTTATCATTTAATCATATGTTAAAATTCATATAAAAAAAAAAAAAAAATTCACCGATTCATACAGATAGCATCAAAAGGTCATTAGAAGATTAAAATCTAAGAGAGGTATAACACTTTTTCCTCTCTCTTTTTTTTTTTCAATCGTTAAGCACTAAAAATATAATCAATCAGAATTGCCACAGTTTACACTGATCCGAGTAGCCAATGCAAAACATATTCAATCCAAACGTATTATCAACAGATGCAGATTAAAAAAGTTAAACAGATAACAAAAGGTTTGATCTGGCTTCTTTAAAGTTCAGGATCTGGAAATACCAGCTATTCAACTTCCAGAGCAACACTCAAATCAACATCTACTTATGCACGGCAACCAAAAACGAAGTAAATAACGCTAAAATTTCATATACATATGATCCATACATACATCCATACATACACACACACACACACAAATATATTTCATATACATAGAATAAGTAGATCTAAGAATGCGATCTGGATCTGCATAAATTGCATTACACGATCAGCGCTTGAAATGAAGCACCAGATTGAAAATCAACAAATTTTTATAAAAAAAAAAAAATTAAAAAAAAAAAAATCCTAAAATCAAGCTTGGATCACAGCAATGTGCTGATTCTGTTTACAACAAGAAATCAAAAAATAAGAAATTTGAATGCAGAATTAGAGAGGCGTCGGAGTTTACCAGGAAATTGATACGAAGTTTGTTGTTTAGCTTTTGGAAGAGAGCAGTAAAAGAGTGTAATGGTAGAACAGGGGTATGAGGGAGAGAACAGAGCAATTATATGAAATGAACTGCAGAGGGGACTATGACGGTTGGGACGCGTGGCAAAGAAAAGTTATAATAATCCCCCATCATGAATATTGAATGAAGACAGCATTGCCGAATGCCGACTATTAAGGTGTAGGGCCCATCTTTTAGGATTGAGATCCACTGCCAGGTGGAATACATTTTATCTTAACTATCTATTTAAAAATAAAAATAAAATAAATAAATGTAATAATAAAAATTAAAAAAAATTAAAAAAAAAAAAAAAAAAAAAAAGAAGTTTTAAGAATCGTCCAAACCATCCAATAGATGGCTAAATTATTCTCGTGGCTAAGAGACGATTCGGCAACCTCTAAAGCAGCGGATGGAGGTGGCCGAACCATCTCTTTGATTGAAGAGAGTGGTTGTGGTTGGACACTCTTAAACAAGTCATGTATTGAGGGTGGTTTAACCACTCTTGAATCACTCCTGATGGATGATAACTATCTCCTTTTACCACAATTTTATTTTTATTGTTACAATTTATATCATTTATTTAAAAATATAATGTATTGCATTGGGTAAATTACTTCAGTCGCATCTTATATATCAGGACTATAATGATAAAGCATCAATATAATAGTATTAGAATAAGGGTGTACACTATATTTTTATTTTACTTTTATCTTATTTTGTTGATATGGCACTATCGGCTCTTAATTTTTCTTTTTGCGAAGACTAATCTAAATCCTACAGTATCACATCAATAAAATTAAATAAAATAAAATATAATGTAATTTTTAACATTTCTATTGTATTATTTGTCAATTTTGGCTTTTAAATTCGAGTTGCCCCATTTACTCCATTCACACCTCCTTTATTGACAATTGTTCTATTATCATATAATTCTGATTCTCTTAATGAATTGGGTTTAGATTATTAATTGTCAAAATTAAAAACTCAAGCCCTTATTTATCACAAAAGCAAAACTCAGGAATTTTTGAGACAATTTCCTTAAAAAATTGATCCCATTGAATATTTAATCTTATATTAATTGGCAGGGGACTTCTTGTTAACACACGTTTATGAATTGAGATAGTCATGATATCAAATTCTGTCCGATCAACATTGAAGTTGTATTAAGGGGTTAATTTTTATTAGGGTAAAATTTACTTAACTCTTCCAAACTACAATTTCAATGACAATTTACCCCATAAACTATTAATTACGATAATTTACCCTCCAAATTATTAAAATAATGACAATGTACCTTGATTTTAACAAAATGACAAAATTACCCTTACTTAAATAAAAACAAAAATACTAAAATTTATTATTATTTTTTTTCAAATTTTAAGGGTATTTTTATCTTGTTAAAAATTCTAGAGGGTTAATTTTATCATTTTGTTAGTATTGAAATGAACATTATCATTATTTTAGTAATTTGAGAGGTAAATTGTCGTAATTAATAGTTGGAGAGTGGTAGATTGTCATTGGAATAATAGTTTGAAGGGGTTAAGTAGACTTTACCCTTTTTATTATTTTTTTTTTTTTTGGGTCATATTTTCTTTTTAAGCAAACAAAAATCAAAAACAGTGTAATATTGAAGGAAAATCGATGGAAAAAGAAAAAAGAAAGGTATGCTAATGTAGAGCCAAAAGTCAAAGAGGGAGATATCCCATCCAAACTATAGACCACACAAAAGCATTTTCCCTCTATGTGAATTAATAAGAACCATAAAAATCACTTAGAAAATAAAATTAAAAAACAAAAAGAAAAAAGAAAAAAAAAAGAAGAACCATAAAAATATGCATGCCAAAGCCCACAAGAAGAAATAGCTAAACCCTTTCTCTAAAGTGAATAAAGCAACACCAACAATAAGAAGGACCAGGGTTTTCTCCAGTTCAATGTAATTCTTGTAAAAGTAAGGGTAAAATTGTCTATTCATATTTTTTGGGACAATTTTGTCCTTACTTTTACAAGAACTGAATTCTCTACAGTTCATTTGGACCAAAGATGATCCAAATTCCAATGAGAGACACAAGCCTTAGGTGCAGTAAAAAAAATTATAATGCAAGTACTTTAATTTTTTTCAACGGTGCAAATTTAAAAGAGAAAGAATAAAATTAAATCTAAACCATTGAAAAACCTACACCACATATACTGTAATTTTTTTTTTTTTTTTTTTTACAGAACCTAAGCCAAATTCGTCTAAAAGTAGCTCCAAAGCGCCCCCAGGCCTGGTCACCTGGACACCATGTCTCAGCCTTGTATAGAGCATTTTGGATGAATTCTTTGAAGAAGAGTAAAAGAGATGCTGGAGAAAACAAAACATCGTCAAATTACCAAAAACTTGTCTTTGCTTCTTCCCATGCTGTAGAGTTGTTGATGTCTAATTCACGCCATCCACACATTTCCACAACAAACATGGAAATCACAATATACTTCACTGATAAATGTTAAAGGAACTTTTGTTCTACTGAATTCCCTGCCAAAATTTCACCTCAACTCAATTGCTTGACAATATTCTTACCTCTCTCTACTCATGCAATGTTGCTGTTGCTTTCACCCAAGTGATCTTTGAGAATTTCTCTTAGGTATTCTGATTGCAGGGAGCTACCTTGAAGCTCCTCCCACTACAAAATAAATACCATGAAAGCCACTTTATCAGTTCCTTTAAAGGAAAAAAATAAAAAAGCATAAAACGAAAAAAGGGGAAAAAAAAACAGAAACAAATAAACAAACAATCAAACAAATGAACCCGGCTTAACAAATATTTGGAAGATATGTGGGGGGTTGTTGCCCTTGTTCAAGTCAAGGGCGCCCTACCTCTTACTCTGGGCCAAAGATATCTCAATCAATTTTTGAACAAAAGCACTTATATAAATGGCGGTGGCAATCAAATCAAGTTAATATTTAATGTGGAGTAAGATTGAAGAATTTTTGTCATTGAGTAGCCACCTACCTTGTTCTAGAATGGCAGGCCACAAATATTCATAGCAAGTCACCCAACAAGAAGCACTACCAAATAGAGATGTAGATGAGTGCCTTTGTTATGATCTTAAGTATCTCACATGACTTAAGTATAAGCTTAACCATGTGTAAATAAGTTCTTGAGCACCCTCTCCATGCATACCGGTTTTCAAGGGTGAGTTCTACCTAATGTTTATAACATTTAGTATTAGAGTAAAACACTACATCACAGGTTCGAGTCACGGAGGAGGCGACTTATGGACTACATTAAAATACTAATAAGTAAGTGAAGCCGCCAAAACAAAAATGGCTACTATCGGGTCAGTGTCAATAGAGTGGACCGCTGTGAATGTTAGCCACAGAAGAGTGGTGGTATGTTACGACCTAAGTCCCACATGAATTAAGTACAAGCTAACTATGTGTATAAAAGTTCTTGAGCACCCTTCCCTTGCAAACCGGTTTGCAATGTTGAGTTCTACCAAAGGTTTATTACAGCCTCCAATCTATAGAACCGACTATACCCATTGTCATGTGGTTATGCAATATATATGATCTTTAAAAACAGTGACTTCTAAGTGATACTGGGAAATGCCTTCATATTTTAAGATGAGAAGTATATGTATGAGGGACTTGGAAATCACAAGAAAAAGATTAAAAAAATGACATTTTTCTTGTTCCAACTCAAACTTTAGGGACTTGGAAATCTAATTAAAAAAAGGCACCTTTCTTGTTCTCATTCAATTTTAGGGACTTGGAAAATCTACAAAATATTCCTTTAGTCATACAATGGGTTCTGGTGGTTGAGTGCGAGAGACTGCATGTATTTTAGGTGTTGGACTTTCCTGTAGAACCAGGACCGTCAACAAAGAATATTTGGTTCCAGTTATGTTATATAACTTCTTTACATTAGGGAAACTGTATAGCTATTTCTATACACAGCAGTATCCTGTTCCAATTTTTTCCTGTTAGTACACTAACGTATGTAATATGCCTATATCCTCAACCAGAAAAACAAATAAATAAGTCTAGATAAGATGGCTCAATTGATAAACGCAATACCATACTCAACTCAGTTCTATAGTAGCCATCAACCTACGCGACATGGGCTTGGAACCAATTAAAAATATTAGTACACAAAGCATGACACAAGCAGAGTGACAAAAGGAACACCATATAGTCATAAGTACATTCTGTGACTTGGTTCTCCTTGTTGGGTTCACATATATGGCCAAGTGTCGTATTTGTTTGTTTTCCAATAAATAGTCCACCAATTTGAATTGTTTCCTCTACTCATACCATGTTGTGTTGACAAGTGTACTCAAACATAAAAAGCAAAGGTACTCAAAGGTGAAAAACAAAGGGTCCAAAGTAAGACAAATCATATATATACACAACTAACATATCCACACACAAACACACATGTGCATCTGTACATATATAAAATCAGTATCAAATTAGACGTGCTAGTAAAACATTCCCTCAATAACTTTTGTGGGACTAACTTGATTGGAGATGAAAGCTGTTCCATTCATTTAGTGCTCAACTTGATTTTTATAAAGTACATATACTTCCATTCACATGTGAATACGCAGGCATGCATATGTTCATATAGTGCACTAATTTTTGAACATCTATACAACTTCAAGCTGGTTATTGGGTAAGTTATAAATATAATTGAGCAAAAAAAGTATCTTAAAAAATTTCTTTGGTATCAGCATTCTTTTTCTTTTGGCTGAAGTCTTCTCACAATCTATTTGAAATTCTTTTATAAACAAACCAAGTTAAGTGCATGTCTGCTAAGGCAATGAATTATTGAATTTCCCAAAGAATGTAGGAAACTCACCTCTTGATGAGACAATGAATAGACCTTCCAACCAGCAGCAGTCATGTAGCGGCGCTTCACCTGGGTATGTCCTAAAGGTGCCCCTGCAGAGATGAAGAATAAGAAGATCAATTGAAAGCAAAAATCGTTACTGAGGGTGGTCAAATGGCTCATTCAAATATCAGCAGATGGGACATTCTACAATGTTGTTATACAAGTAGGAGGTACACACCAGTATTCCTTGAGAAATGAGTTGGCCCATCAATCTCCAAAGCAACCTTCTTATCAACCAAAACTGCATCTAAAGTATACCCATCGACAACATATTCTCGGACCCAATCAAGGCCAGTGCTAAAAAGAAGACGAGCTACCTCCTTTTGAAATGATGAAGTCACTTTTTTATTAAACCTCTTAGTTTTTCTTGCACGAGCAATTTTCTCCTCAAGAGCACCTGTTAAAGATAACTGAAGATGTGGCCATTCTAGCTTCAAGCACTGGTTCACAAGATGAACTTGAGAAGCAAACATGATATCCTCTCTATACTGCTCCGAAATCCTTTGCTCCTCAAAGCGGCTCAGAGTTCTCCATACATGAGAAAAGAAATTACGGTCCATTTGTCCGAAAACAGCATATGACCAAGCTATATTCCCAAGCTGATCCCTATTAAAATTGAGGACAGGAGATCCTAAAACTTGATCAAAGCCAAGATCTCTACTGATGTCCACACCACTTTGCTCACTAATATTTAAAGTTTCTTTACTTAAGCAGCATTTAAATTGGCTAGCATCCATGAAGACATTATCTAAAGATTCAAGCAAAGGGTCAGCAGGCTCATATAAAGACGCAAAAGCCCACAAGACCTGAGCAAGTTCCTGCTCTTGGAAAGTGTGACTTATATCCGATGCCCTTTTTGACAATTCTGAAAAGAGTTCAGGAGCAGAATGATGCATTGAAGCAAAAGCACCCGCAACATTAGCAACATTCTGAGAATTGAACTCTCCAACCTTGGTGAATGCCACCTCTGCAACTCTATCCATTTCTGATAAATAAAGCAGCTCACCTCCAATCTTGGACAACGCCCACGAAATATTCGAGATACCTTGAGCTGAACATTCTGGTAAGGCTTTCATGGCAATACCCACAAGCATAGACATCTCTCTTTGTCGGGCAAAAGCCAGCCTACGCGTTTCCATCATTGAAACCTTCTCCATATTCTTAGCAATACGATGAAGAGCAGTGGCAATGTTCAAAGGAGAGAGAGGCGAGGGGCTCAATCCTTTCCCAACAGCCATGATTGTCTCCGCAGTAACCTCCAACACTTCCTCAGCAGTCTGTGCTTCTACAATATCTTTGTTCAAATTAATTTCTTTCCTGCGATCAGAGGGCCCTGAAAATTGGGATAGCCTCTGAACAAATTCTTCCATTGTCTTCTCCTTCTTTTCTTCAAGCATCCCACCTGCCATCATACTCACGTTCCTCCTTAGTACATCAGCATCATCAAAATTTCTCATATCTTGCAATTCAAAGCCATCCTCCGAGTCATTATACAAATCCTCTTCCAGTTTCCTATTAATTTTCTCTTTCTTTCCAAGCTTCTTGTTCTTGCTCTTCTTCTTCTTCTTCTTTACAGTGACCAAATCCTCCATTGTACGAGTCATCCCTCTCGCCTCAATTGATTTGAGGGCAACCTGTCTTGCCCTCATACACCAATCCATCCCTTCAGTGTCTTCCAGCAACTTCGACTTCTGTTGTTTTTTCCCTTTCATGGGAGGTTTGATATCCAAAGGATCATCATCATCATCATCGAGACTCAGTGAACTAACACCATGACCAACTCTACCCAAATTTATGCAATTTCTTCTCAGAAAACCAATCTCTGGCTTTCGGGTAAAAAACCCAGTTCTTAATTTTAGTATTGGAAGCTTATGAACGATTTTAGGATCGAAAACGAAGACTTTTGAGCAACTTTGATGTGGGAATGTGTTTAACAACGCTTCCATTTCTTCACTTTCTATGTACTGCTATGGCTACTGCTAACACAAATTGTTCGGAAAGTAAAACATACCCATCAAAGAAATTCCATTGATTGTCGAGAAAATGAGACCATTAAAACTTTTACAGAGCGGGAGAAGTTTGAGAGAGCCACCTGAACTGAAATGATCCACCGAACTGGATAAGAGAAAATAGAGATTGATGTTGCAGTTACGAAGTAAACGGTGTCGTTTCCACCCCATTTTATTCCACTTCCCCGTTTCTGTTGAGTCCATTAGATAAAGGGGATTTTTTTTTTTTTTTGTACTTTCTGTGATGAAGAAAAGTAAATATATTGATTGTATCGGAAATGGAATTAACTTTCTTGATATTATGTTTCTTAAGATTTTTTTAGGGGAAAAATTATAAAGTTAAGCAGTATTTCTTTCTTAACATGCATTGTCAGATAAAGAATGTTAGGCTTACAAACATATTTTATAAAAAGATTTTCACAAACTGACGTGGCACAACATATTTAGATATGAGATAAATTCAAATTTTGAGAAACCCAATCATATTGTGACACATCATCTTGTAAAAGTTTTTTTATAAAATGTGTTTTGTAAGCCTAGCATTTTCCTTTTTAGATTTTCTTTCATGGGAGGAGAGAGAAATTATAAAAAATAAAAAAATAATTTAAAAAAAAAAAAAAAGAGAACGACTCTCATTTTTACTTAAAATATTAATTAAATGATTAAATTCATCATATATATATATATATATATATATATATAGACATGTAGTATTAGAACAAAGGTATTGAGTTTAAACACTATCTTTGCAATTTACCTCCTATTGTGTTATAATATTAATTAAATTAAATTTATCATTTTTTATAAACTTAAACCAGTGAGATAAGTGGTAATTTAACAAAAATGGACATTAAAAAAATATAAAAATAAAATGATTGATCATTACATGAAGACTATAGCTTGTGCAAACAATGAAATTTTACATGGAATAAATCTGTGAATGACTATATATTTCTTAATGCTGGCAATGCTTTTGATGAGACTTGAGATAGCAATATACATTTGGCTCCTAAGCTACATGCATGGCTCTCTTATTTCCATTAAAGAATCAATCTGGAGGAAAAAATATATATATATATATTTTACGACTCATGACTTTCATAATATGCTGCCATCAGGTATCACTGCACTGGGAAGAACAACCACAATTCCCCCACTGATCACATAGCCATTAGCTTCATTGTTCCCTTCTTGGACATTGTCTTTGTTAA
>NC_081544.1:22090783-22099843 GCF_901000735.1 Corylus avellana
ATCATCATCATCGAGACTCAGTGAACTAACACCATGACCAACTCTACCCAAATTTATGCAATTTCTTCTCAGAAAACCAATCTCTGGCTTTCGGGTAAAAAACCCAGTTCTTAATTTTAGTATTGGAAGCTTATGAACGATTTTAGGATCGAAAACGAAGACTTTTGAGCAACTTTGATGTGGGAATGTGTTTAACAACGCTTCCATTTCTTCACTTTCTATGTACTGCTATGGCTACTGCTAACACAAATTGTTCGGAAAGTAAAACATACCCATCAAAGAAATTCCATTGATTGTCGAGAAAATGAGACCATTAAAACTTTTACAGAGCGGGAGAAGTTTGAGAGAGCCACCTGAACTGAAATGATCCACCGAACTGGATAAGAGAAAATAGAGATTGATGTTGCAGTTACGAAGTAAACGGTGTCGTTTCCACCCCATTTTATTCCACTTCCCCGTTTCTGTTGAGTCCATTAGATAAAGGGGATTTTTTTTTTTTTTTGTACTTTCTGTGATGAAGAAAAGTAAATATATTGATTGTATCGGAAATGGAATTAACTTTCTTGATATTATGTTTCTTAAGATTTTTTTAGGGGAAAAATTATAAAGTTAAGCAGTATTTCTTTCTTAACATGCATTGTCAGATAAAGAATGTTAGGCTTACAAACATATTTTATAAAAAGATTTTCACAAACTGACGTGGCACAACATATTTAGATATGAGATAAATTCAAATTTTGAGAAACCCAATCATATTGTGACACATCATCTTGTAAAAGTTTTTTTATAAAATGTGTTTTGTAAGCCTAGCATTTTCCTTTTTAGATTTTCTTTCATGGGAGGAGAGAGAAATTATAAAAAATAAAAAAATAATTTAAAAAAAAAAAAAAAGAGAACGACTCTCATTTTTACTTAAAATATTAATTAAATGATTAAATTCATCATATATATATATATATATATATATATATAGACATGTAGTATTAGAACAAAGGTATTGAGTTTAAACACTATCTTTGCAATTTACCTCCTATTGTGTTATAATATTAATTAAATTAAATTTATCATTTTTTATAAACTTAAACCAGTGAGATAAGTGGTAATTTAACAAAAATGGACATTAAAAAAATATAAAAATAAAATGATTGATCATTACATGAAGACTATAGCTTGTGCAAACAATGAAATTTTACATGGAATAAATCTGTGAATGACTATATATTTCTTAATGCTGGCAATGCTTTTGATGAGACTTGAGATAGCAATATACATTTGGCTCCTAAGCTACATGCATGGCTCTCTTATTTCCATTAAAGAATCAATCTGGAGGAAAAAATATATATATATATATTTTACGACTCATGACTTTCATAATATGCTGCCATCAGGTATCACTGCACTGGGAAGAACAACCACAATTCCCCCACTGATCACATAGCCATTAGCTTCATTGTTCCCTTCTTGGACATTGTCTTTGTTAATAATCTGCACAAGACCAATACATTACTTCATATATCAGTAACATAGGAAAGGCACAAGGGAAAAATAAAATGCAGGTATTGATTTATTTTTCTTATGACAGGGAATCCTTTGAGGTAGGCCACAACTCCGCCCGTAAGAATCGGATATTGGTTGAGTGAGGACTCGAACGGCTGATCTCGGAATATTAATCAAACGAGACGACCATTCGAGCCAACCCTCGCGGTCGAATGAGATATTGATTGTTTCTTTTATTTTACATACCAAAACATTTTTGCCAATTCTTGCACTCTTATCTACAATGGCTTTCCTTATTTGAGTATCTTCCCCAATTCCTATGGGAGTGTCAATGCCCTTCCTGTCCATGCCACTCTCCTGAATATCTTCCATCTGTTGAGAAGACACACTTGCACTATAAATAAACTAATTAATGAATATCGGGAAAGAAAACACTCCCCAAAACATCAACAAAGTTGATGTTCCAGATGTAGATCTCTCTTACTTGATAGATATCAGAACCCATGATCACTGAATCCTCTATTACAGCCCCATCTCCAACTCTTGTCCTTGTACCAACTACTGTGCCTTTGATCTTGCACCTCTACTCTTAGAAAGGGAAAAATTATATCAGAAACAGCATTGAAATTTAGTTTAGAACTGAGAAAATATTTACATGATGTGAATGTTAGTTCTTCAGTTTTTTTTATTTTTTTTTCATAATCTCTTAACCTTTTATCATCAAAATTTACTGTGGCAAACTGTAGAGGAAGATAAAGCAGTTGCTTACACCGAGAATGCAACCATCACCAATGATACTATCTGTTATTGCAGCATCATTCATATGAGTTGGGGGCAGAACCCGAGGCAAAGTGTAGATGGGAGACTCTTTATCAAAGAAGCTGCTATGAAAGGATGAAGTTTGTGTTAGTTGGTGAGTACTGAGTAGTCCAATGTAGGCACTGGCATTATACTTTCAGCCTTTCCCGGTATTAAAGTTACTGACTTAAATCCCATGTTTGCTTTCTTTGTGCTTTCCATATTTGCTTGGTAGAATGCTTCAATGCTCCTCATGTCCTCCCAATATCCATCAAAGATGAAAGCTTGTATCTGGCCATCACAAAGGAGGAGAATTTTCTCACTAATAGTAACTAAAAAGACAAACAACTACCACAGCATATCTGTAAGAATGGGAGGAAAAAAAAATAGAGGATTTCCAGTTTGAAAAGAAAAGCACCACAAAGGAACAGCATGCACAATAAGTCTGACCTTCATTCCCATGGATATTGCACCTGGTATTACTTCACTTGTAAAGTCATTTGCCTTGGGAAAATGCTCTTTTAGAAGCTGCACTATTATATCTCTGTTAATGAGATATATTCCCATGCTGGAAAGATTACAATAAGCAATATCTTTGCATTTTCTTGAGCTTTCCACCTGGATTTCAGAAATAAACTTCCTCAGAGAACACCCGGAAAAATGATAAAACCGAAATAGAGAAGAGCTTGGTGGAAGAAACTTACTGAAACAAGACTGATTGGCTCACTCCCAGACTTCAATCTAAACTCTAGAACTTGATTTTCAGAATTCACTTCCAGAAAGCCAAAACCAGTGTCTTGATCTCTCAAAGCACTCAATGCTGCAATAGTTATGTCAGCCTCGCTCTTTCGATGAGCCTCTATGATTTTCTGGTAATCCATTTTGTACAGATGATGACCAGGAAGGATCAGAAACTCAGTCACTGGACACTCCTCCATTACCCACAAGCATCTTCTAACAGCATCTGCAGCCCCCTAATATTGAGAAGTGCATAGAATCATGAATGCTGAAAGGACATGGACTTAATGCATATTATGCTTTATGAAGTCAAGACTTTATTATAGAGAAGTGTAGGCTTGTAAACCTGAAACCAGCCCTTGTCTTCAAGGCTCTGAAAGGCAGCAATTACTTCGACAAATCCCTCTTTCCCCAGACCTACTCTGGAATAAGCTCTGGAAAGGTGGGAATTGAGAGAAGTTGAGTTGAATTGGGTAAGAGCATATATCTTGTTTATGTTACTGTTAATACAGTTGCTGACAACTGCATCAACAAGCCTGTAATTTGCTGCTATAGGAATTGCCCCTTCTGTTCTTCTCTTTGTCAATGGGTAAAGCCTTGACTCTGACCCATCACCAAAAACAATAGCTGCTACACTCTGACATCAATCAATTCACAAAAGTTCATTCAGAAACACACCCTGCCACTCTTCCAGACCCATGCCAAAGAAAAACAGGTTAAATAGCCTATAACTAATGCCAAGAAAAAACAATTAAAATAGCACTTATCATTATGAATGTATGTGATTCTGTATGAAAAAGGAACATTAGGAAAATCATTTGAGTAGTAAACTTTGGACCTGATTAGCTGGAGGAAGCAATGAAATGGGATATTGAGCTTGCTGTGAATTGGATATGAACAACCTTGGAGGAAGAGTACAATGAAACTTTGAAGAACTTTTTTGACGTATACTTGCCAATCCAGCAATGGAACCATTTGTTTGGGGAATGGGGGTGGGAAGAGAGAGCTGCAATCTCACCATGACAAGAGAAAGCAAGAGAAAGCTATGATATAATATGTAGCTTTTCTTCAAACAAAATGTTTTTGATCTCTTTAAGGTGTATTGCTTCTCTTCCTCCCACAGCAAACGGGATTTAATATAGAGAATAAGATGGGAATATTTTGCTTCTTTCTTCGTCATGGCTATTGCAGAGGATGTCTTCCTTGCATGGGTTGTGGCTTGGATCCGATCTGCCGACCAAATACTGTAAATACTTCTTTTTTATGATACACAAGTTTATAAACATGAAGCCAAGCTAGCTAGCAACAATCTTCTTAGAGATCTTTGATTGAGTTGTTATGTTTAACTTTGATTCTAAGTCTCTTATAGCTTTTTGTTCTTTAATCTTTTGCAGCTGGGTTCACTTTGTTCGTAAGAATTTAAAGTGAATCATGGTCCAAGAAGGCCAACACCAGGAATAGCTTAGTCAATAGAAAATGCCACTGCAAATGACCAGTTTACCCTCACAACGTTTTGAAACAAAAATAGGGGATTGGCAAAAGATGTTTAGCATTGTAATCAATGCAAGTTTTCACTTGGGCACATGGGTCATGCATGCTTATCATTAGGGTTGATAATTTCTTATACAACCCACTAACTCAATTTGAAATAACATGAAATTAGCATATTATAATTGAGGAGACAAACCTATTTAATTAAATATGACAGGTTATGATTGACCTATATTGTCCTTATACATACGCTTCAAACGATTCAAACCTAACACATAGCATAAAGATTGTCAGTTCTTTGCACAATTCACTATTACTAACCCAACACAAATCTAACACAAAATTAGCAACTTAAGATTAATGAATCTAACCCTTTCAATTAAATAAATTGCATTATATTTTACCTATATAATCTATATTCATGCCTCAACAAGCGAACACGAATTGTCACCCATACTTACCATGCCAAAGCTTTGATGGATTGAAAGATTGTCAATTGCTGATATGCAAATGCCTCTGGTTATTTACCATTTTTCGGGGTGGGTCGAGTAGAAGGGAATGGTCAGTGGGGGCAGTTTGGTCAATTAATTTCAGAATGAAGCTCAGAGGCTTGTGACCAACGGCAGCCGTATTAGGATTGAGTAGTATCAAAGGTAGGCATTGTCACAGCTTTTTGGCCTCCAGCTTATTGCCCTTTTTCTCATATTCTATTAACAAAATACGTTTCATTAACACATGATCAACGTCTATAGTTCTTGCCCTTTTTCTCATATTCTATTAACAAAATACGTTTCATTAACACATGATCAACGTCTATAGTTCTCATGGACCCTGAAACATTGTTTGATTGCAAAAAAGGGACAAATGACAAGTAACCAGACAAAAGATCGAATCATATAGAAAAACAGGGGAACATAGTACAAAATCATTTCTGATTCTTGACATCAAGAGTATAGCCTTTCCTTGTGTCTAGGCAGTTTCAGCACCAAGGCCTTTTCAAGGTGTAACAAAGCAATCGACAAATAACTCATTATTCTTTGGGATGATGTGGCTGTCTTTTGGAAATCCCCAGAAACTCTCAACAGAAAGATATTCTGGCAGTTGACAAAATGAAACAACAGGCCACAACCAGGAGAAGAAAAAACCGGGAACGATACGGATGACATCCGATGTTGAGCAATAATTCAATTACTTCAGATGGTGCTCGAACAAAGATGCCATCTCAATCTGCAGGAGAAACCAGGTTAATTGATGAGAAGCCGAATCATCTAAAGCATAAAACCATCCATAGACATGCATAACCAATCAACAGTACATAGAGTATAAAATCAATAACGAAGATACATAAAGCAACTATTTACCTTCCAAATACCTGATAATTCAGTCAATCTTTAACATTTAAGACAAAGGTGGAAATAAACACATTGAAAATATTAAAAATGGAATCAAATTATTAACGTGCTCAGGTCAGAAATAAAATTGAACATAGATGGTATTTGTCAAAGGCTAACACTATTACAAATTTGCTTCTTAAAATTCTGGTCCATGTTTATGTAACTAGAAATACATGGGCATCAGTGTCGACATTGTGATCAGACAAAATGAAAGGCATTATTACATACATCTACATGATAATATAACCGAGGTATCTCATCTATAATGTGATGTAGGATGGAATACTTGAACAAACAAAAACACAAAAGGCAGATCTTGTCTACAAAACTATATTAAAAAAGGAGGGAGGTAATAAGGAACTCAATCATAAAGAGGAGAAACCCCACAATTAAGTAAAATCATCTCCCTTAAAATGTCTATCAATGACGAGAGAAAATATGCAGAGACACATTATACAACAAAAGATCATGACCATCCCTAGCCCTAGGGAACCTGGAATGCATAACTTACTTTCAACTTAGCAAGAAAATTTAACAAACATTTTAACTTTGATGGGATGCTAACAGAAGATTTTCTGAGTCTGTAGATTATCAAAAGTTTAAATGAATGACTCACAGACCCTAATTTTGTAGCCCTAACCCATTTCCACATACATAATTACATACATATGTGTGTATGTGTGTAGACTTGGACTTGTTAAGAAGTCACTGCAAGAAGAAAGTGAGCATATCACACAAAAGGAAGCCGGAGAACAGAAAAAAAAAAAAAAAAAATACTTAAGGACACAAAGAGCTTAGTGTTGGTTTGATGAAAGAGAATAGAGGCTGCAATGGCCAATTTATAGATAAATGCACAAGAAGAAAAGTCAATAATACCACCATTAATGAAGTGCATGAAGGTGACAATAAAAATTGCAGGAAACAAAGAGACGTGGCTTTATCTGACATATGGGTGGCATCCTGGTCACTGGGCAAAGTACAAACGCCAACTTTAGGAGCACAATGCATCTGTGGAAGGGTCTAATGACTTCAAAGATCATGATAACTCCCCATGCAGTCAGGGCTAATGCACCCTCATGGGTCCAAGCTGACACAGGCCTAAGCGATGCTAAAACATGTCAGCTAGGGCCACATCAGCAAAGGGGATTTTGTGATCACATCAACGGTGGAAACATGAGTGCCTGACGCAAAATTCCCCAAACATGAGGGATCCCTCATTGCTACCACTTTTAAAATGGTTCCTTCAAAATTACGACAGTACTTGTCCTTCAAAACGTTACATAATTAAGGGCATATGACATACAACAACCATTAGCAAAAATAGAAATTAGCTTATTTCTTTACCTATACATGCTCAAATGTAAGGGTGGGTGGAAGGACTAAGAAATTCTTACTTTAGTTAATTGTTGTAATTTGGATCTTAACTAACCAGTAAGTCCGAACCCTTTCAAGAAGATGCCACAAAATCAAATTGGTAACAATTAACCATCCAAAACACAACCACTCAACCACCTTCATTTTCTGATAATATTAATTCTAAGATCAACTTACAGCTGTCAAAGCAGTCTCGGCACCCTTATTGCCAGATTTACCACCAGCTCGATTTAATGCCTGAAATAATTATAAAAGGCAACAGTCAGAAATCAATTCTCATATGGTTAAAAAGAAAAGAAAAAGATAACTATGGAGAGCTCTCTTGTATTTAGATTGACTTGGCTGCAAATACCTGATCCATGTCATCGCAAGTCAGGACACCAAATATGCATGGAACTCCTGTAAAATCATATAGGAAATGCTTCAGTTTATTGTCAGGAAGCAAATATAAGCTATATTGGATGCGAAAGCAAGAATAGAATGATAGCAGTCACAGTTTCACCCATTTAATATCAAATGCACATAATTTCTAGATCACCTTATTAATGCACAAAACACATGAAAATAATGTGTTGTGCTTAACAATATAGTGAAAAGAAAAATGATACAAAATTTACATGCAGCTGTACCTTGTCTTGTCATTCGGCCATAATGGCTATCACACAACTAAATGCAACCACACTCATTGAACAAAGGGGAAGTTTGTCATTTTTTTAGGGTGGTTGACCAGACTTATTTAGCCTAAGGACATGTTTCTTAAAATAGTGTATTAAAAGTCTGTGCATGCACAGGCATGAATGCATATGCATACATATGCATGTAATATCAAAATGTTAAAACATATTTGGGACATTTGGACGCATTCTAGACCTTTGAGCCACCTAATTCAAGCCATTAGCTGCGGCTTCCCAATAACAGAACAAACTCACTAGCTCTATTGGAATCAGCATCCATATAACTATGAAGAAACTTTACTCTCAACAGAAAAATCACATGGATGGCTAATTTATTCACAATTGAATAAAATCTAACAAATGAGAAGTTTAATGTATTGAGCAAATGTTTCTCAACTAACCCAAAGCATTAATAATTTAGGCAAACTTAAGATGATAAGTAAATATGACTAGGGGCAGATTTTTTTAAAAAAAAAAAAAAAAAAAAAAATTCTTTTCTCTAGTATCATATCTAGAACAAATTATTTGTTTCCTATGTCAATGGTAACCAAAGACAAATTTCCAAGCCCATGTAAGTCTGTGCATCCAAGTAGACCAGAGAGACTCGAGGCTTTATGTGCAAAGTCTGCTTCCAACATGAAAAAGAATATGCACATGCATAGTCATGGCAGTCCATAGACTCGTGACATAACAATGCCAAAGGATGCATGTTACTACAACCAAACTAAAGCCCCTTTTTTTTATTTGCAAGTCAAACATGCAGCTGGTGATCTCGAACCCACAACCTTAACCTCCATCCTGTTCTTATAGGTGGAGGAAGTGGCATTTCAGGTAGAGCTCATTGGCATAAGCAAACTAAATCTGTAATACTGCTACAACAATATATAAGCAAGATGGATGGAATAATTGAATCATATCGCTACTATTTAAAGGTATTGCCATATAATGAAATCAGTTCAGCCACCAACACAAAACATAGACCAACCTGAATTTAAACCTGCCGAAAGAACTCCTGATGCTGCTGAATTAGCAACTGCGTCATAGTGGGAAGTATCACCTCTAATCTACTGACAACAAAAGTGGTTCATACATTA
>NC_081544.1:22099943-22102791 GCF_901000735.1 Corylus avellana
CATGGTCAAAGATTTGGGAGCCACCCCCAATTTTTTTTTTCCTTTTTTTTTTTTTTAAATTAAAAAAAATCAAGTATGTATCACGTGTTAACATCTGATTGGTCTAAGTGGAATTCCGTTAGGTCAACTAACGGTCAATTGACGAAATGATTAACTCGGTCATTTATCAAAACCACATGGACCTTCTGTGATAAAAGCCAAACCCCAGGGGTAAAAATAAAATTGTTAAACTCCATGGGGTATTAAGTATTTAATTCTTAATTTAATTACAAAAATATATATATATTTTAGTTGATAAAAATAAAAAATAAAATGGTTTACATATTTGGGCGGACTATTTGTTTAGAGGGTACACTTTCACTCTTCTCGTCAGACTCTGTCGCAAGTGTTTTGAGTTAAGAAAATGGCTTCGTTTGCTACCACGGAGTGTTTCCTTCCCCTCCAACAATCATTTCTCGCACCCACGCATCACCGGCAGGGCAATGGCACGAGCAGTACCGTCGTGCTTCTTCCACGCGCCGCTCCTGCTCCTCACCACTCCAAGTCCCTCTCCTTTTCCTTTTCGTCGCAAGGTACATTCATTTTATCAGCGAAAATCCCCTATTTTTTACATTTTTGAGAAATTCATTATTATTTCAACTAAATCAATCTCGCAGGAACGAATTCCTGCATTGCTGTTGGGAGGAAGGACCGATCGTCCTTTGCACAAACGGCCGCCGTTCGGTATCTGATGGGTTCCGTCACCCGAACTCAGGGTCTTCGATTTGCTGTGGTGAGTTAGTTACTCATATAACTCTTTCTCACAAGTTGTTTGATTTTCACGAATTGGGTATGAAATGGCAGAACTTTTTACTCAGGTGTGTTTGGTATGATTCTTGTTTTGGTTGCATTAGTTTTTTGATCGAATTATGATTATTGAAGGTTGTGGCGCGGTTTAATGAGATTGTGACAAAGCAGCTGTTAGAGGGAGCTTTGGGCACTTTCAGGAATTATTCGGTTAAAGACGAGGACATTGATGTATGCAGCCACTCCTTAAGGAAAACAACTATATGTGATAGCTTTTAATATCTTCGTGTGATTTTGGAACTGTATGTTGCTATACTTGTTAGCATGATATCTTAGAGAGTTATAGTAAATAGACTTCTGTAAATATCTTGGTCGCTGTGGGTAAAGATAGCATCTTCCCAAATTAACACAGTCATCAAGTTTGTAATTTCCATGCCAATAGTTGTTTTGTTGCTGGGAAAGCAAAGATTTTGCGAAGATCCGAAAACAAAAGCACTGTTACGGCCACATTATGTTTTCTTTGTCTTTCTGTTATGCTAGTGATCCGCTTAATTTCAAGCACATGGGTGAGTACTTTGTGCATATGCAGACCTTTGACTCATTCTCTATATCAAATTCAATGTCCAGGAGCAGTGCTGATCATACTTTCTCTTGCGATTCTTTGTATGCTGAATCTCTGCTTGTGGGCTTAGCAATATATGCCAATGCATTACATTTTTGTCAGTTTTTATCCCAAACATATGGATCAGCTATGGTCTTCCTGAAGCTAAAGTTTGTTAGATGCTTCTAGAGAAAAAGTGAAGGTCTTTTGAGCCTTGTGATTGTTATATTAGCATTGCACACATTTCATGTTCTTGACTAGCTTGGATAATCTATTGCTGGACTTTCTAGATAAATGCATTGAGGCCTACAAGCATCTTATGTCTTGTTATTGTTAACTTGGTCTATATTTTTGATTTGGCACGAGCAAACTTTGACAAGGCATAATTGTTTTCTTCACTTTCTCCATCAGGTTGTATGGGTTCCTGGTAGTTTCGAAATTGGTGCTGTTGCAGAAAGGCTAGGGAAGTCAGGAAAATATCATGCAATTTTATGTATTGGAGCGGTGGTATGGTTTCTTTTCACTCTAATCTTTCATTAGATATTATCTTCCATGAGGGATTCGTTAAGTTGCTCGGTTGAGGTCATGCTTGTAATGGGTGCCATAATGTATGAACCACTTTTGTTGTCAGTAGATTAGAGGTGATACTTCCCACTATGACGCAGTTGCTAATTCAGCAGCATCGGGAGTTCTTTCGGCAGGTTTAAATTCAGGTTGGTCTATGTTTTGTGTTGGTGGCTGAACTGATTTCATTATATGGCAATACCTTTAAATAGTAGCGATATGATTCAATTATTCCATCCATCTTGCTTATATATTGTTGTAGCAGTATTACAGATTTAGTTTGCTTATGCCAATGAGCTCTACCTGAAATGCCACTTCCTCCACCTATAAGAACAGGATGGAGGTTAAGGTTGTGGGTTCGAGATCACCAGCTGCATGTTTGACTTGCAAATAAAAAAAAGGGGCTTTAGTTTGGTTGTAGTAACATGCATCCTTTGGCATTGTTATGTCACGAGTCTATGGACTGCCATGACTATGCATGTGCATATTCTTTTTCATGTTGGAAGCAGACTTTGCACATAAAGCCTCGAGTCTCTCTGGTCTACTTGGATGCACAGACTTACATGGGCTTGGAAATTTGTCTTTGGTTACCATTGACATAGGAAACAAATAATTTGTTCTAGATATGATACTAGAGAAAAGAATTTTTTTTTTTTTTTTTTTTTTAAAAAAATCTGCCCCTAGTCATATTTACTTATCATCTTAAGTTTGCCTAAATTATTAATGCTTTGGGTTAGTTGAGAAACATTTGCTCAATACATTAAACTTCTCATTTGTTAGATTTTATTCAATTGTGAATAAATTAGCCATCCATGTGATTTTTCTGTTGAGAGTAAAGTTTCTTCATAGTTATATGGATGCTGATTCCAATAGAGCTAGTGAGTTTGTTCTGTTATT
>NC_081544.1:22102891-22157843 GCF_901000735.1 Corylus avellana
TATATATATATATATATATATATATATATACTTTATTTAAATAAAATTTAAATTAATCAACTGTGCCTGTCTTCTTTATCAATCCTTCCTTCTTCTCCATTTCCACCTACACTCATACTTTATTTATTTTATTTTTGTGTTGAGAAGATGTCTTTGACTAGATTTGGATTCGCTGCTAAGATTTGAGTCATTTGACTGTATATATATATAGCAAAAGCTTCTTTTTTTTTTTCTTTTTTTTGTTCCAATTTGTCTCAATGGACATGTTTCGAGCTGTTTCATCGGTTCATTTTAATCTTACTATATATACATTAAAAGTTTCTCAATTTACGAGGTGAATATGATCCACCACCTAATTAACTACGTAAAAGAAAAAAGAGAAAAAAGAAAAGGACTCTCCCAAGTGAATATCTCTCTAGCTACGCCATTGTTGTTGAAACGTTAATTTTGTGCAATAGGATAATTATATAAAAGGCTGGCACAGCGTGTACTTCTGTGCTGGTCCTCTCTATATGAGAAAGCAAAGTTGTCTCCTCCTTCGGAAATATTGCTTTCATTTGTAGAATAAATTTACTTTCCACACTCAATTTATCACTCAACTTCATACCAGATGTCAGTTGAAGTGAGTGGGTTAAATGACTATTTAAAAAATCAAAGCACATGTCACGTTAATCAGTATAAAATGAGTTTGGTAAAATAGATGTGAAGGGTAACATTACACTTCTTTTTTATTCTCCAATAATCTAACTTGTGAAGAAAATCATGATTATCTAGCTTGGTTTAGAACAAACGCATGGCAAACCACTATCTTATGCATGTAAAAATAAAACTGTTAAATCATCACTTGTTCTAAAAGTTTAAACCCAACAATAAAAATGCCCTATTCGGAGGTGGCCTACGAGCCACTAAAGGTTGCAGGGGGTGGGTTGTGGCCACCCCCAACCACCCGTGAGCCACTCCCAACCATCTATGAGAGTGGTTCGACCACTCCTAGCCTGGCCAAATGGATGGCTGAATCACTCCCTGTAACATCCCCAGCCCGTTAAGGCTGAGTTTGCCACTTTTCTTCTTTTACAACAAAAGTTCTTGCAAAGATCTATAAGGTCTATCAGAGTACTTGATTTTAAAGGATACGAAAAATGTATAAAACATTATTCAAGAGATTTTATTACAAGCGAAATTAGAAAACATTAAACTTTAGTTGCGGAATATCATATCATTACAATAACTTATATGAAAAGACTTTGAAAATTAATAATTATTCCCACCCCATTCCGGCCTCCTATTCCAGCATCCTTTCTACCTGAAAACAAGAAATAAAACTGAATGAGCCCAAAGGGGGCCCAGCAAGTAAAATCCACAACCATAAATAGTTTTACTCCTTGTTCTCAGTTTTGAAAATCGTTTTCGCAAATAAATATAATTCTAGCCATAATAATATCTGTATGTACGGTTGCATCTCCCGTAACATATACATACTATTACATCTAGTAATAGATCATCGTTGTAAATCATCTTTATAAATCATCATCATAATGCATCATTATAAATAATCTTTGTAAATCATCTTAGCATATCTTCGTTGAAAATATAGTATCATTTTCTCATAATAAGGCCCATGTACACTATTACCCCTGTGCACGAGGGTTGCGGGTCCTGTGACCATGGCACTGAACTGTGGCCACAGCCATGCCCGACCGTCAATTAACTCTTTCTTGGTGCACTCAACGGTCTAGTTGATGGAATACCACCTTCTGGCATAGCCTCCTTCAGTGGTTTCGCCTCCATCCGAGTATCGGTACCGAACTCTCATCTTATCTTATCTTGGGGCCAAAAATACTCTCCTCCATACATGTGCCCTTATTTCATAAACATTTATCTCATCTCTTGTACTTCTCTTTGTACTTCTTTTGATGCATCTTAGGGCAACATGTAGGAGGGTTTATCATCATTTTTCTTTCTTATAAACATCATCATTTCTCAACTTTCTTTTCTCAAAATGGAAACCTTTTCAAATATAAACTTGTTGTACTTAGAAAGCGTTTAAAGAAATAGAAACTTTCTATATAATTCATTTAGAAATCCTTCATGCATGCAACATAACTTCATAATACGTAAATAAAATAATCATTTACAATTTACTAAAGAATGAATAATTAGCATGACATGAAGTAATTTTAGAAGGGGTAGTGAATTTACTTACCTCTAGACTGAAGCTAAAAGTGGTATGAAGGAATCTAGTTGCTCCAATATGACTAACACCACTAGTATATCTTTTGAAACTACTTTCTAAAGTCCGCTATCTCTTGTGTTCTTTCTTTCTTGTAGCGCTTGGTCTCGCCCTTTCTCTCTCTGTTCTGAGTAAACACTCTTAGAAAGAAGAAAGACCGAGTAAAAAGCGGAAGAAGGAAGAATATATGCAAGAGATGAGTGGTGAAAATTCTGAAGGAGAAGAGCTCTATTTATAGGAGAAAATCAAATACTATTCCACCAACCCTACACTATTCCACCAACCCTACACTATTCCACCAACCCTTTACTATTTCACCAACCCTATACTATTCCACCAACCCTACACTATTCCACCAACCCTATACTATTCTACCTTCAATTTACAATTATACCCTCATTCTATCTTCAATTTACAATTATACCCTCATTCTATCTTCAATTTACAATTATACCCTCATTTTACTATTTCACCAACCCTATACTATTTCAACAATTACCATTCTCTAATTACCACTCTCATAAATTTCCCAAGAATTAAAATCCTTAGCTACAATGGATATTAAAATAACATCATTATCAAAATAATCTATTTAAATAGCTTTGAAAATTCTGGGACACTACAATCTTCCCTCCTTATTAGAATTTCGTCCTCGAAATTAAAACCTATAATATTATCGTCCAATCTTCAAGTTGAGGGATTCAGATAATATTCCTTTCAATCCTTCATCAAAGCTTACTCTCTTTTATCATATTGAAATTCCATCTCCTTCTTCTATGAGTAAATCTTATTCACAGTCTAAAGTCTCAATTTCTGCAATCATTCATCAATTCACACTAAAATCTTACCTCAAAATCTTTTCCATTGTTTCTTTCCAACCTCAATAACAACAATCGAGTTATTCATCAACAGTCTACAATCAAGGTTTAAACATCAAATTAATAAATAGTTCATACCTCCAATCATCATAGTCCTCATTTCAAGCCTGCAATAATTCTCTCGATCTAATTTGATCAATCTTATCAAAAAGGTATAAAAATCATCCCCGCCTATATTCTCTTTAGTATCTCAGTATTCCAAATCATGCATACGAAATTTTAATATGATGCTCTAATAATTATTAACTTCTCACCATCATAAACCTGTAAAAGTAAATAGCACCAATATTCAAACATCATTACATGAATATACCTCAGAAGTGACATCATAATTCGATTCATTCTAAATACACAACCGTTTCTATTTTCTCATCCCAACTTTTGTGTTGATGCTACAATATCAGCGAAAATCTTTCAGTACTACATCTTTACTTAATAAATCATTACTCAACAAAAGAAACTCGTAATTAAGATTTCAACTCAAACGAAATACACGATTACATCAAATGTAAGATTCTCATCCATTCTTGACTAATACATATTGTGCTTGCTGCGTTCTAGAGATGAAATTGATAAGCAAGCAAAGTAGGATATGGGTAAGTTTCCAAGCTGGATGTCCCAAAACACTCATGTTATAATTTCTCTCCCTTGGGTCTTGCAAGGTCAAGAAGAGAAAGAGAGAAAGATAGTCCTGTTGCTTTCTAGAAATGAAGATTTGAAAAGCATTTCAGGACATGGCATGTATGTGAGACTTTCAAAATACCCACATCGGATGCTCTCTCTCTTCTGTCATTTACGAAGACTGAGAAGGAAAGAGAGATATTTAGCCTGAGAAGCATGATCAAGGATAATCTTGCTTCATCAGGACATGATCAACGATAATCTTGCTTCAATGGTTTACTACTGAGAGTATAAGGAGTTGGGTTTGTGAATCAAATCGTGAGGCTGCATTTTTCTCTTGAGGATACGCTCAACTAGGAGGAAAAGTCGAGCTTTCATTGTATGGAAGGCTATTAACAGAAGATTTCAGGCGAAGGGGTATGATCAGAAGGCATGTGTTGCAATGGAGAAAGAGGTGGGAATTTATAGGAAAGATTTCTGGTAATGAACGAGCGCGTGGTGCGCGTTGGCATGACAATTCATTCAGTTGCCCACGCATGGTATTTGAAGTCGTTGATTGAACAGTGGGTTTGAAAAATGAGCTCAGTCGAATTTATGACAGGAGACAAGATCCTACTTCCACGGGATCTTTTGACAAAATTTCCATCGCGGCCCGAGGTCGCCTAACGCTTTGTTGTTTACTGTTTATTTCACCTGAAGTGAAAAATTCCTTTAAAGCCACTCGTCTGCTGCTTCCAGAAACTTCACAAAATTTCTTCAGTTCCTAACGCTTAGTCTCTTCTCAGTACTTCATCTCTCCCAATTTCTTCGTATTCTCAACTATTTTTCCTTACTCTCCTAAATATGGGAGTATCATCATCATCCGTTAACAACCTCGATTTGAATGTTGCTCCTGCAGCACAACCCATTGTTATGCCTGACGTGCAACCGGAGGTGCCTGTTGTTCCCCCTGAAGTGTCTGCTATTCATCCCGTCGTACCTGTTACACACCCTAATGAACCTGCTGCATATCCTAACGTATGGCAGCCAACTTTTGTCTTTGACAATCGCCCTATCACTATTCACGATTCTGTCATGCTCCATGATTCTACTGCTGTAGCAGTGGCCAAAGGTTTCGTAATTCCACGGGATCAAACGTTCTTAGCTGATAGGTCGGATACTGATGCTATTAATAACTCATTGGCATTCAGTATCCAAGGTGCTGCTTCAGTTTCTGACATGGCACAACGTTTGAGTGCCAGAAATGTTGAGCTGAAAGTCTCAAGAAACCAAATCGGGGTCTTACAGCGACTGCTCAAATACTACAAACGAAAACACGTGGATTTGAAGCAGGAGAATACTCAGCTGAAAAAGATGATGTTATCTTACGCAGAATACTTGGGACCAAAGATGCTAGAAATGGAGAAGAATACCGAACGTCTCCAGCGACAGCACGAAAAACTCCGGGTCGATGTTCAGGGGTGTTGCAAGTCTCTCCGCACACGCTCTAGTCAGGTACCTCATTAGAAATAAATATTCTCTTTGATAATTCAATTATATAAATATATACGATTCTGCTCATACTAGGTTTTCTCTATGCAGAAATAATCTTCCTGGAGCAGCTCTGAGGAATCATCTGCTCATCATTACCACGTATCTCTTTATGCAACAAATTCCCTTCTTTTTTTTTTTTTTTTTTTTTTTTTTATGGACACTGGTATGTAATATTATAAGGAGCTTGTTCTCCAAACATTTCTTTTCGTAATCATTCAGTGCTCATTCAATATTCATTATGAAATCATTCTGTCATTGTAATAACTTCCTTTAAACAAACAATCTGTTTAAAAAAGTTAATCACTCAATAAAACATCTAAGTATGCACCATCACATGTTTTCAACCTCTAAAATACCTTAATATCATTGAACATATATCTTATAAGAGAAATTTAGATCATGTCACTATATTATATCACTGTATTATATTGTCTTTCAACTCTTACCTTTATGCTTCAATTTACCTCAAGAATAATAATCCATTATCTTTACTTAGTAAAAGAAAATTATATCAAAAGCTTTGGCATGTAACTAAAATTTCTCATAATTTCATATCCACTAATGCCTCAAAATTTAAATATTATCCACAACCTAGGAGCATCAATTCATCCTCAAAACTTTAAGCATCACTTCAATATAATTTACCTCAATTACAGAAAACCTAGCACCTCAAATTCTAAGAATCACCTCAAAGATTTCATGAATTGTACCTTAAAGTCATCACAATCATTTGAAAATATCAAAATCCTTAAACCACAACTTTATATATCAAAATATCTTATAGATTCTAGGGTATACCTCATTTGCATTTATCCCTGCAATACTTAGGCATTCACTTCATGCCACTACGTAATCCTTATTCATCAATCCATATATTATAACATCAATCATAGTATCATTATTGTCATCGACCAAACCTTAGCCATTACCAAAAACTCATATAAACTCTTATATCATTAATTCAGTTCAAGAATCATTTCACAACCGACATCCATAAGACCATTCATTACCAAATCACTTACACAATTTGTCTCACAACCTAAATCCATAAAACCATTTTGTCGCCAAGTTAATTTCACAAATCATCTCGCAACCTAAATCTATAAAATCATCATACGATTTTTAAATCATGATCAATAATCTTTTCTAAATCCTCGAGACACCTTAAAATATACCCTTATCAATCGATACTCTAGAAAACTGCCGCAAATCCAAATAGGCAGATACTATAGATCACAACCTATCTATAAAATAAAAATTCATCTCCGTCATTAACATGATCACAATAATAAAATCCTCCAAATTAATCACACTAAGATGATTTTTTTTTTTTTTTTTTTTTAACAAAAAATTAACCATTAGAAAAATGCTCATGCATCATTTATTAGAGACCACACAACAATGCACACTCTACTTGGCCGGAATGTGGCTTCTCATTAACCCCCCAAATTTTTTTTTTTTTTTATTTTTTTATTATTTTTTTTTTTTTGAAAAGTCTGCCAGAACCTTATAACCTTTGCTCTGATACCAAAATTGTAACATCCCCAGCCCGTTAAGGCTGAGTTTGCCACTTTTCTTCTTTTACAACAAAAGTTTTTGCAAAGATCTATAAGGTCTATCAGAGTACTTGATTTTAAAGGATACGAAAAATGTATAAAACATTATTCAAGAGATTTTATTACAAGCGAAATTAGAAAACATTAAACTTTAGTTGCGGAATATCATATCATTACAATAACTTATATGAAAAGACTTTGAAAATTAATAATTATTCCCACCCCATTCCGGCCTCCTATTCCAGCATCCTTTCTACCTGAAAACAAGAAATAAAACTGAATGAGCCCAAAGGGGGCCCAGCAAGTAAAATCCACAACCATAAATAGTTTTACTCCTTGTTCTCAGTTTTGAAAATCATTTTCGCAAATAAATATAATTCTAGCCATAATAATATCTGTATGTACGGTTGCATCTCCCGTAACATATACATACTATTACATCTAGTAATAGATCATCGTTGTAAATCATCTTTATAAATCATCATCATAATGCATCATTATAAATAATCTCTGTAAATCATCATAGCATATCATCGTTGAAAATATAGTATCATTTTCTCATAATAAGGCCCATGTACACTATTACCCCTGTGTACGAGGGTTGCGGGTCCTTGTGACCATGGCACTGAACTGTGGCCACAGCCATGCCCGACCGTCAATTAACTCTTTCTTGGTGCACTCAACGGTCTAGTTGATGGAATACCACCTTCTGGCATAGCCTCCTTCAGTGGTTTCGCCTCCATCCGAGTATCGGTACCGAACTCTCATCTTATCTTATCTTGGGGCCAAAAATACTCTCCTCCATACATGTGCCCTCATTTCATAAACATTTATCTCATCTCTTGTACTTTTCTTTGTACTTATTTTGATGCATCTTAGGGCAACATGTAGGAGGGTTTATCATCTTTTTTTCTTTCTTATAATCATCATCATTTCTCAACTTTCTTTTCTTAAAATGGAAACTTTTCCAAATATAAACTTGTTGTGCTTAAAAAGCATTTAAAGAAATATAAACTTTCTAAATAATTCTTTTAGAAATCCTTCATGCATGCAACATAACTTCATAATACGTAAATAAAATAATCATTTACAGTTTGATACAAGAATATATAAATAGCATGACATGAAGTAATTTTAGAAGGGGTAGTGAATTTACTTACCTCTAGACTGAAGCTAAAAGTGGTATGAAGGAATCCAGTTGCTTCAATATGACTAACACCACTAGTATATCTTTTGAAACTAATTTCTAAAGTCCGCTATCTCTTGTGTTCTTTCTTTCTTGTAGCGCTTGGTCTCGCCCTTTCTCTCTCTGTTCTGAGTAAACACTCTTAGAAAGAAGAAAGACCGAGTAAAAAGCGGAAGAAGGAAGAATATATGCAAGAGATGGGAGAGGAGATGAGTGGTGAAAATTCTGAAGGAGAAGAGCTCTATTTATAGGAGAAAATCAAATACTATTCCACCAACCCTACACTATTCCACCAACCCTACACTATTCCACCAACCCTATACTATTCCACCAACTCTACACTATTCCACCAACCCTTTACTATTTCACCAACCCTATACTATTCCACCAACCCTACACTATTCCACCAACCCTATACTATTCTACCTTCAATTTACAATTATACCCTCATTCTATCTTCAATTTACAATTATACCCTCATTTTACTATTTCACCAACCCTATACTATTTCAACAATTACCATTCTCTAATTACCACTCTCATAAATTTCCCAAGAATTAAAATCCTTAGCTATAATGGATATTAAAATAACATCATTATCAAAATAATCTATTTAAATAGCTTTGAAAATTCTGGGACACTACACAATGCCTACCACTCACCACTGAACCTTCACCCACCTTCGAGCTCTCAACACTAGAGAGTCAAAAACTAAGTAAGACAGTGGATCCTATGATTTTATTAATGGATATTTTGTTTATGAGGTATTTTATTAAGAAAATAGAATTAGGCCTTGTTTGGTTTGCGGAATAGACCATTGGATTGAACTAGCTAACACTAGGTATAGCTAGTCATTTGTTTGGTAACACTCTATTCCTTGGAATAATCCATTTTCATGGGACTACTAATCTCATACACGCAGGGTTAGCTAAGCCATTAAAAAATGAATGGCTTAACTAATCATTTCCTGTGAAATTAAATTAATTGTATAAATTGCCACAAAAAACCCCACTTGTGGGATTAATTTTCGTCCTCTCTCTCTCTCTCTCTCTCTCTCTCTCTCTATATATATATATATATATATATATGTCTCTTTTTCTCCGCCTCTATATTTCTTCGTTTTTTTTTTTATCTCTCTTTCATTTTCTCTCCTCACATTCTTTGCACAAGCCCGCATAAACGAATTTACGCCGTCTCAGACGGCTTTGTTTGGACGAGGAAATGGATTTCTTTATTCTCCTCAGACTGTTTCCTCGATTTTTCTCGATTATGATTTTTATTTTTATTTGTTCTTTTATTTATGTAATCTTTTTTTTTTTTTCTTTTCCTTTTCTTTCTTTGATAGAGAAACAGAATCTACAAGGTTTTTTATAAAATACAAATATATAATATGTTTTTTGATTTATTTTGATTCTCTGTACATTCTTCAACTATATATTTTTTTTTATATATAAATAATTTTGTAGCATAATTGCAAAAAAAAAAAAAAAAGAATGAAATTAAAAGTAATAATATAAATTGTATTTGTATTGTAGTGCACAGAAGAATTTGATCCGCAATATGATTGATTATGGCAATATTGCATTTAATGCCGACGAAGGAATATGATTAGGTAGTCTATCTCAGCGTTACAACCGAAACAGAAATAGGAATAGTAATATTAACCTTCTTTATTACGATGGTAGCAAATCATTTTCCAAATGGGTAGTTGTTCGTAATAGCAGAGGCCTTAATAAGCGTAAATATCGTTATAACATTTTATGTGTTTTAAGATGAGATGTTTATAGTTAGCGATTTTGGCGTAGCGCAAAGCTGTGCTTGAGGATGCTGAGTATTAGATTTGGGCTTGCTTGTCGGGTTTGGAGTGCTGTCCAGAATCAGCAGGATTAAGACCTGAATTAGAATAGTTCGATGGAGTTGATAGCTGGTTAGTGAAATTGACCAACTAGACTACCCCAAAAAAATGGACTGGTCGACCAATGGGTCAACCCGGGTGACCATCCCGACCGTTTAAATTGCTTAAAAAAAAAAAGCAAAGAAACTCTTTACCCAAGTTAAGTAACCTAAGTATGCTTGGCATATGGATCTCTCTCGGAAATGCGGACTTTATTTGACATGGCATGGATCCCTTTGACCATGCCATCAATACTATAAAAAAAAAAAAAAAAAAAGAAAGGCCACATACTTGACATAATTAAAAACAAGATAAAAAAAAAAAAAAAGAAGAATGAAAGTCCTTAATAATATAAATTGTATTTGTATTGTAATGGTATTTTAGAAAATTTGATCACAATATGATTCAATTCACCAACATATTGCATTGTACCAAACGAAGGAATATGATTAGCTAGTCTATCCCAACGTTACAACCAAACAAAGAAATAGGAATAGCTAATCTATTCCACACTCTTTTATTCCCAGTAGTAGCTAATCATTTTCCAATGGACTAGTTATTCCGCAAACCAAACGAGGCCTTAATAGCGTAAATAGTTATATTATTTTTGTGTGTTTTAAGATGAGATGTTTATAAGGCATTGACAATTTTGACATGACCTGCAAACTCGATACGAAGTTAACAGGTATTGGATTTGGGCTTATCGGGTTCGGGTCTTAATCGAATCTACCGGATTAAGACACGATTAAATTCGTTTTTGATGGGTTGACCCAACGGGTTAGTCGAGTGACCTACTAGACCCTTTAAAAAAATGTCGGACGGGTCGACCCGGCGGGTCAACCGGGTGACCCGCCAGACCCGTTTAAATTTACTTAAAAAAAAAACAAGAAACCTAAACTGCCCTAAGTTAGTAAACCCTAAGAGTAATGCTTGGCGCAATGGATCTATCCGGGGGAAATCCTGACTTGCTGACATGGCATGGTCAGTGGACCATGCCAAATCAGCCTACTTATTTAAAAAAAAAAAAAAAAAAGGCCACATGCTTGACATAATTAAAAACAAGATTAAAAAAAAAAAAGAATGAAGAATGAAAGTCCTTAATAATATAAATTGTATTTGTATTGTAAGGGTATTTTAGAAAATTTGATCACAATATGATTCAATTCACCAACATATTGCATTGTACCAAACGAAGGAATATGATTAGCTAATCTATCCCAACGTTACAACCAAACAAAGAAATAGGAATAACTAATCTATTCCACACTCTTTTATTCCCAGTAATAGCTAATCATTTTCCAATAGACTGGTTATTCCGCCAACCAAACGAGGCCTTAATAGCGTAAATAGTTATATTATTTTTGTGTGTTTTAAGATGAGATGTTTATAAGGCATTGGCAATTTTGACATGACCTGCAAACTCGACATGAAGTTAACAGGTATTAGATTTTGGTTTATCGGGTTCAGGTCTTAATCGAATCTACCGGATTAAGACACGATTAAATTCGTTTCAGATGGGTTGACCCAACGGGTTAGTCAAGTGCCCCGCTAGACCCTTTAACAAAATGTCGGACGGGTCGACCCGGCGGGTCAACCGGGTGACCCGCCAGACCCGTTTAAATTTACTTAAAAAAAAACAAAAAACCTAAACTGCCCTAAGTTAGTAAACCCTAAGAGTAATGCTTGGCGCAATGGATCTATCCGGGGGAAATCTGGACTTGCTGACATGGCATGGTCAGTGGACCATGCCATGTCAGCCCACTTATTAAAAAAAAAAAAAAAAAAAAAACGCACGCACGCAGAGTAAGCCTTTCAGGTTTTCTTCTCTTCCTCTCCTCTTCATTTCCAGTCGCCGGCCTCTCCCTCTCGCTCGTTTCCTCCCTGCCCATAAAATCTCTGTGGCCGTCGGAGAAGCTCACTCTCCCTCCCTCACACCTGTCTTTCTCACTCCGGCGACTCGAGAAGAAAACCGTTGGTTGGGCGTCGGCAAAGGATCTAAAAAATCTCCACCTCCGGGAAGGCTCTCTCTCTCTCCTCCACCGGCGGTTAGTGGTCCTCTCTCCTACAAGCGCCGCTGACCCCACCACCACGAAGGCTGAACGCCAACTTTTTATTTTCTATTCTAACTCTATCGCAGCCCCCCCCCCTCCCCCCAAAGCCGGCGACTCTCTCTCTCTCTCTCTCATCTCTGAATCTCTGCGCTGCGCCTCTTCTCCCTGTGGTGGACGGTGTCACGGTGGTCATCTGAAATTCTGAATCTCTGCGCCTCTTTCTCCGTCAGCCCGACTCAGCCGCGCCTCTCTCTCTCTCTGCACTCTCTGTCTCCGGTATGGTATCTCTAATCTTTGAAAGAGTTTTACCTTAGTGCTGTTTCTCGGCTCTTAGAAGGCTCCATCTGTTGGTTTTCTTTTTAAAACTTATGCTGAAGAGGCGTACAAGCAAACAGACTAGATATGTGAAAACTTGAAACTCTTAGTATCTTTTTAGCATTACTAATCTTTGAATCAACTCATACAAATCATCACAAAGAAATAATGTAATAATGGAATGAAGGATATACTAAGCCACCCTCATGAGAAGCAGCGATATTGAACAACTCCGTCCAATTGGATCACAACCCCAAAATCATCTCACTTATTCCCCCTGAAATACAAGTAATTTTTCTGCACAAACTAAACAAAAAAGAGAATTAATTCAGAGAAAGAGAACAGAAAAAGCTAATCGGGGTTAAAAAATGCCTAAACATAAAGTTGAAAATTGCTAATCATGTCGGGTGGTCTTGATTACCGAATATAATCCAATTATTTTAAACGGATTAAATGGGTCGTGTCAGTCATCCGGATAGTGGTTAAACGTTAGCTTTAGAAGATTTTAATGAAAATAAAACGACACAGTTTGGTTAGACATTGTTTTGGTTAAATCTCGGCCTTTGTTTTTTTCTTCTGTTTTTCTTCACACGCCCCGACCTAATCAAATTTTTTTCTCGTTTCTTTTCTCATTTCTCATTTCTCCGCTTGCCTTTTTCCATCAGGCTAAAGGGTTTGTGTCAAAGGTTTCATCTTTGGTTGGCCTAAACCCCAACTTGCTTGAAGTGAACCACATCCGCCTCTCTCGTAGACGCAGCCGACAATGTCGTCCTTGCTGAAAGTGAACCACCAGCTTGGGTTCTTCTCTGGAGGCATAAGACCGACAAGTGCCATTCGTCGGAATCAAAGATCAAGATCATCTGTCATCTCAATGTCGTCGTCCCTGTCAACGACACAACATCTCGACCAAACGATGTCGTCTCAGAACCTCAGCATTCCCATCATGGTAATGCGACGATAACACCCTTTACAGTAATTACTAATGCTTGATGAACCTTTGCAGTTTAACTTGAGACCCATTCAACTGCTCTAAACCCTGATTGACATAATAATTGGTTTTGACCAAGTATATTCCAGCTTGCATCAGTTTTTTTTTTTTTTTTTCTTTCACCTCTTGTTGATGTTAAGATGATTGAGGAGTGTTTGATAATGGTTCTGAAAAAAAATGCCTTTTGGTTTTGGTTTGGAAATGTGGTTTGATGCCATATAAATGCGAGAATTGTTTGGAGGATAGCACCTTTGTGCTTATTGTAGTAGTGCTTATTGAAGTGTTGTGCTTCTTGTGGTGTATTTGAAGACAACGAAATGTAAGGAGCTTTGAAGATCGTGAGATTTCGGGAAATGATGTTATGTTTAAATCCCTTTATAGACGGATAGCGGGGGATAACAGGATGCATTTTTTTTTTGTTACTTTTGTTCTTCTTTTTCTTGCTACAATGGGTTCTCTTGTATTTTTACTAGGGTTACACCCAGCTTTATAATGAGACTGAATTATATATATATATATATATATATATATATATATATATATATATATATAAATGGAGATAAGTATTTTTTGGTGGGCCATATTTGAATAGTGTTTTGTGTTTTGAATTGTTGGTTAATGATTTTAAGTCATCATTTTGCTAACAACACTTTCATGTATAACCCACCAATTCCTCTTTAGGTCCTTCAGATTTACATACTATATAGTCTTTAAGAGGCATTTGCATCTTTTACACTGGATTGGGCATAAATTACTTAATCTATTTCCATATCATTCCAAAGATTGTCTTCTTCTGCAATGCTGTTCTGTGACTATTTTTCCCTGAAAATCGATTATGCTCCCATAATTGCTAAACACTTCTAATTCAAAACAAACATGTGATGTTCTTACTGAAGAACTTTGAAAGAGGTCCCGAGGTGAGCAAGTCCAGATTTTTGCTTTTCTCTAGCCTCTTGCGTTGGATTGGATTAGATTGCAGTTTGTGAGCATCAATTGGAATGAGTTGTATGCATTCAGCCAAGGGATACGTGATTGGTAGAACTGTTTAGGAGAGTAAGGGGTGATTGTGCTTGAAAATAATGCTACTTCACATGCCTCTGGAATTATGGATGTGGGTTATAAGCTTTTGCTTCAATATCATGTCTTCTTAGACTACGAATTTTATATAAGTTTGTGCAGAATATTGCTCTAGTGATGATGCTCACCTGGGATTTCTTATATTTGGAGTTGAAAATCGGATTGTTAAGGATATGATATGGCTAAAAAACATGTTGAGTCTTATATCAGATAAAATGGTTTAGCGGTTGCATGTTATTTCAAAAACAAACAGAGCTGTGTTGGCAAGGATCTATACACATATAATGTCATAGCTGTATGGTGCCACGGCCAGCAACACATACAATAATTAAATCATTGTTTAATCTTATTTTTGTCAGCGTGACAGTTTTTTTATTTTCATTTTTTATAGCTTTTGTGCCTCTGGGAATTCCATTTTATGCTTTAACCACTTTTCATGACATATAATTTAACAACACTGCGAAATGCTTTTTGTATGCTTGTTATTAAGTTAGTGAAGAGACCTGAAATTGATTAATTTTGTAAATCTTCTGTGATGAGAGAAGTTGTACATTTTAAGACTATTTGTAGTATCTCATGGTGGAGATGGTGCACCTCATGCATTTCTTGTTACTACATTTGTTTTAGGTAAATGGTTGTACAGGCAAAATGGGGACGGCTGTTATCAAAGCAGCTGATTCTGCAGGAGTTAATGTTGTTCCTGTATCATTTGGCTCGGCAGAGGAGTGTGGACAAATTTTGCAAGTGCATGGGAAGGATATTCTGGTACATGGTCCAGCTGACAGAGAAAAGGTCCTTGCATCTGTCTTCGATGAACATCCAAATTTGATTGTGGTGGACTACACTGTGCCTTCTGCAGTAAATGGTAACTATTATGGAACATACTATTTGGAAAAAAAAGGAAAAAACAGAAAACAAAACCATAACATGGACTTCATAGAAATTTCTTTTGTGGCAAATGGAGCCTTGATTTAAGATCTTACAATAAAGTGAGTGAAGTCACCATTTAACCTTGAATCCAATAGTACATCTATACTATCAAGCATGGGTTATTAAATTATTTTGTGCTATATTTAAATTAGTGGAAAAGTTGCTGTCCTAAACCTATCTCCTTAACATTACAAGGCTGTTTGTTGTTTTATGTGGTTGTACTGATTGTAAATTGTAACTATGTTTTATCGGTAGTCCAAGAAAGTTGACTCAAAATAACAGTGCTTAATCCATGCTCGTGCGAATCTGTGCCTTACTACTTTTTGTTAAAAGTAGTACAATATAATCTGTGGGAATCTGTGCTTTTACTACTTAATCCATGCTTGTGGTGCAAATCTGTGCCTGCAATAATCCAACTTTACTACAGTAATATATCAATATATAATAATTAATTTGGAAGTTATGAATTAATTGTTATACTACCCTTTTGTTAAAGTAATGCAATCCAATTCTATATCATATAAATCCAACTTTACTATATTGATGCAGGGGCTCTAATTCTTCTTCTATTCGTCATTTGAGTTTATCTCGTTAAGCTTATTTAAATCTTATGTTGTGGATGTGTAGATAATGCAGAGCTATATTGTAATGTTGGAGTGCCCTTTGTGATGGGAACCACTGGTGGAGACAGGGACCGGCTATATAAGACAGTAGAAGACTTTAACGTTTATGCAGTAATTTCCCCACAAATGGGTAAACAGGTGATCAGAATTTATTGCTCTTAGCTGTTTGGTTTTTGTGTAAATCAGTACGCTTTATCATGTATAGTATAACACTCCAGAACTTTTCCTTTCACGTTCTTCTATAATTTGTTGTTTGGTCAGGTTGTTGCGTTTCTTGCAGCCATGGAAATTATGGCAGACCAATTTCCTGGGGCCTTCTCTGGGTACTCCCTACAGGTCTCTCTCTCTCTCTCTCTCCCGGTTTTCCTTGTAGGGTGGGGGACTTAAGTAGTTCCAATCCCTTGGTTGGGTTTTCTTATCTGTAAATTGCTATTTCTCTCAATTTTCCTTGGGAGGGTGGGGGCTTAAGTAGTTCTTATCCCTTGATTGGTTTTTCTTACCTGTAAATTGCTATTTCAAGATGGTCATTCATAAGAATACTCAACTTTTATTACAATGGCGCCACACTTTCCTTTTATTTGATGAATCTTTTTGTTTCGGGTGCACACATTATGTGAACTAACTAACTAGTCTTGCAATTCAGCTCTCAGTACTCATTATCTATTATTTAAAATGATTGAATCTTTTGTTAGAGTGTGAGTTACTTCATTGTATTATTAGCACTGTCTGAGGCATTGATTTCAAATTTTAGGCAATGGAATCCCATCAAGCAAGCAAAGTGGATGCATCTGGAACTGCCAAAGCTGTTATTTCTTGCTTCCAGAAATTGGGAGTGTCTTTTGATGTGGACCAAGTAAGTTAAAAGAATTTTTATATTATTCTTTTGATATATATCTGTATCACCCCGCCCTAAATGATATGATATTGTTAGCTTTGGGCCAAGCCCGGGTTTTTAGTATTGGGTTTACCCTCAAAAGGCCTCATACCATTTAGAGAGCATATTCCATATAAACACATCTTCTTTTTCATACCCAGGCAATGTGGGACGTCACCTTTTCCAAAATAATAATTGTGAGATTTGCTGGATGAATTTGCTAGTCATTTGTCATAATTTTCTTATTCAGCGTCAATTGTACTGAAGCGGATCAAGCTGGAATTTGGAGCTTGGATTTGCAAATACATTTTTAAATTGGCCTATTTTGTGTTGGTTTATGGAAGCTTTGCTCATAGATGTTCATTTTAACTGAAAAAGAAGAAAAGTTTTAAATCTAGAGGAATTTGTTAGAAGTGAGTCGGACTGCCTTGAATCAGGTGGTCCCCATACCCCTTTCATAGTTTCCAACATTCATTCCATAGTAGTGGTTAAAGGTTTTATGGGAAATAGATGGGTAGAATCCTTGGTCTTCTAGCTTTAGTCTTCACTATTTATCATCTCAGTACTTTTATCTGGTGACAGCTACAAGTATCATTGGCCATTTAACTATAAGAACTAAATGATTTCAAAAGGACCTCTATCCAAATGATTTTGCCTTGTCCCTTCCTCCCCCCATTTTCTTCACTCCCCCTTCTGTTTGTGTACTGGAGGCTATATAAATAGGAGCACCACCATTTTGGATAAAAATGCTCTTTAGCTATTTTTAGAAATATTTTTCTGACATACATGCATGTCGATAGATATCAACATGTCAAAAGAAGAGACACTGGGCCTTTTTATTTTTTATTTTTTTACTCTTATGTTGATTGGTAGACTGATATGCAAAATGTTAAGAGTACTTCTGTCCAATTTTCTTAATATCATGAAAAGAAATCGATAGAAGAATTTGGCAGGCAGATATCTAAATTACTTTTTATCAGCCTATTGTCTTGTGCATCTTGATTCAAAAATTTAGAAGCATTCTGAATTTAAAGTTTATTTATTTTTTCTACTTATAAAAAAAAAGTTTAATTTTTCCAGTTTGGTAGGATTTTTTCTTTTCAATGGGAGAGTATCATTTCTGATCTCTTTTGTCTGGTCACATTTGCTTTATTATAAAAACGGGTGTTCGTCCGAAATGGTTTTTGAAGAGTTTTGGCAACTTCATTTATCTTTTTATTTTTTTGACATTTTTCTCAGATACAAATGATACGGGATCCCAGGCGACAACTTGAGATGGTGGGAGTTCCAGAGGAGCATTTGTCAGGTCATGGATTTCATATGTATCATCTGACATCACCTGATCAAACGTAACAATCAACATCCTAAGTCATCTCTCTCTCTCATGGACTTTTTTATTGTGTGTCAGCTAATATACTAGGAATGATGTTATATAATATTTTTATCCTGGCAGAGTTTCCTTTGAGTTTCAGCATAACGTTTGTGGTAGATCAATATATGCAGAGGGTACCATTGATGCGGTATTATTCCTTGCCAAGAAGGTACTGATGCTTTCATTCCTCATGCTTTGTGATTGTTTCTGTTACAATGTTTTACATTAATGATTTATAACGAAATACACTCTGATGCAATCCAACTGTAATAGCAGTTATAACTACTATATATTCTTACCCCTTTTACCCTTTTCTGCAATATCTCATTGGTCAAATATAATATTAGAATATCTGTTTTAGAAAGAATTAGTTGTCTCAAAACTATATAAAAAACACCTTCAGTGATAAGAAGAATATTTGTTACTTATCAAAAAAGATAAGAAGAATACTTGTTGAATTTCGAACAATAACCCTTGTGTTTCTCCCGTGTTTTTGTTGACTGGAGTAGGGTTTAAGCTGTTACGGTGTTCTGTTCAACCATGCTCTTTTTTAACTATTGAATTGTTCAAATATTGTGAAAATGCAGATCCAGTCGAAGGCTGACAAGCGGATATACAACATGATTGACGTCTTGCGAGAGGGTAACATGCGATGAAGAAGTGGGTAACATGGGACTAATAAGTAGGGTTTTGCATACAGATTTGTATTAGTATTTAACTTAGCTTAAGTTTATTAGGTACTTGTTTGAGTAACATGAGGATGGCAATTTTGCATTCGTCATCGTTTCCATTACTATTTTTCGTGTTTATTTTTCGGAGAACCATGTGGCTGATGGTTGCAATGATAACTAGGAGTGGAGGCAAATGCTAAAATGTTGTCCAGAAATTACCTCTACCGAACACGATGGTGTGCCAAGAGCCAAGCTTGAATACATGCCAACTCTGGCTTTTGCTAATCTCATTCCTGCAGGGAAACCAGTCTGAGCTAAGCATTGCTGAGCTTAGACGAGCTGACCCATTGGAGCTCCAACGGTTATGATGTCTGGGCTTGTATGATCAATTCACTGGCCTTTCTTGTTTTGTTTCTCTGTGCCTGGTTAGGAACGAAGGCATATCTTGAATTTTGCATGAAATGTCATGTAGACCGACTTTTTGGTGGAGAGTTTCTTGTGAGAGATTGCTGCAGCTTTACCAAGAATTGTGGTGTTCCACTTACGACCTTGCTTGGGAATCAAGGCTCTCTTTTACAAATATCTCACCTTTTTGAGTCTTTATGAGAATTAACACCCTCTTTCATATCAAAACAGATCTTTTTAGGATGGCATACTTGTTTAAAACATTTTGCTCAAAAAACAAATGGACAATATTGCCTTTCTAAATGCACTAAATAAATCATCTCTTCCATATCGATACTTTTTGTGTAAGCTTCTCGTGAGAATGAGAATACCATTTTGCTCACTTTCCATAATGCTGGATGGACTCATGGCTCCAAATCAAGTTATTTGTTCAAATTAGTGAGAAAAAGTGTGCTTGATATTGGATTTAGAAGTGATTACAAGTTTTCGATGGATAAAATGTTACACTTACCAAATTGTTTTTCTAAAAGTTTGCTCCAATTGATGTATTATTATTTCATGATACATTTCTTAAAATAATAAATTTTATTAAATGGTGACACATAAATTTAGTAATTAATAAATTTTTTGTCCTTGATAAATATTAATGTGATATCTTTCAATGTAAGTCTGGTAATTAATAAATTAAGTCTGGTAATTAATATATTTTATTCATCATAATTATGGGTTATAAAGATGACTCACTGCATATGCAAATTTCTAAATAATTTATATTATTAAGAGTATAAAAATATTATCAATTCCTCAAAAACTCTAAAATATTAAGAATTATTAATAGACTTGAAGAATCGAAAAAAAAAAAAAAAGACTTGAAGAATTGAATAGAGAAAAAGTAGAGACTTGAAGAAAAGCACTCAAGTCTGAAGGTGACAAAACCCGGAAATCAGAGAGAGGGAGAGAGGGAGAGAATGGAGAGCAGAGAAGACCTGGAGTCCATACTACCATATCTGCCGCTGTTAGTACGGTCGTCGAGTCTGTCATGGCCGTCAGTGGCGGTGGAAGAGGCACTGAAAGCGATGGCAGGAGGACCCGATCACAGCATGGTCGACACAGGGGAGGCACTATTCATCGCCATTACCGCTCTCAGGAGGCTCTCTCCTTGCCTCTCCTCTCAGCCCTTGGCTTCTTCCGCGTCTCATGGTTACGCTTTCTTCTTCGACGAGTTGATGTCAGAGGCAGAATCCGCAAAATGGTTCGGAGAGGTAGTCCCGGCATTGGCGAATTTGCTCCTGCGCTTGCCCTCTTTGTTGGAAGCGCACTATCAGCATGCTGATTATGGCCTTTTCAATGGAAAGCTCAAAACTGGGCTTCGTTTATTGGGTTCCCAAGAGCCAGGAACGGTGGTTCTCTCCCAGGTATATATGTACCAGAAATGATAGACAAAAGAACCCATACCTCATGGAACCCATGTTCTAGATGGGCTAGTTGTTGCTAATTACTGTGTTTCTGAATGATTTATTGTCATAAACGTGCTAATATTAAAGAAACTGAAGATGGGTTGTGGTAAGAAAAGGTCAGCATTCAGCAACACTAACACTTTAGAAAGAGAGGAAAATGGAATGTAATATGATCTTCCTTTTTAGCCAGGGACCTATTTTTAGTATCGATAGAGCAAAAGTAAACCCAGATATCCCATCAAACCTGAAACATTCACATATGAGAACAAGTTTGGGCAGCCAGTTGTATGATTGTCTGTTTTGGGTCGGGTCATCTACTTCGCAATCACTACTTTCATCAAATGTAAGTATTTAATTCTTTTCTTTTGCAAAATTACGAATTGGCATAGCTGATTTAGATCTTCCTGGAGGCTTCAGGGGCAGCACTCAAATAGGAAACACCACATAAAGATTTTAAATTTCCAAATGGATGGCGTTCTTTCTTTCAACCCATTTGGGCAAATTCCCCAATCATACTGCATCCTGCCTGAGACTGTTTTCCTCTTTTTATTTATATATTATCCGAAATGAAATATATTTTTTTTGTGTTATTGTTTTCTCTTTATGGTATCACCTTTTTGATAATTAATGTTTGTGTTGATTTCAGGAATTGATTGGTGCTCTTCTTGGATGCTCTTTATTTTGTCTGTTCCCAGTCTCTAATAGAGGTGTTAAACATCTTCCAACAATCAACTTTGATCATTTGTTTGCGTATGTGAGATTCAGCTTTCTTCTGGGAAATCTTTTATCAGTCTTATTAGGCATCTAAAATTATGGGTGTGAATTATGGTTATAACAATATGGTTCTGTTTTCTACTTGTGTCTCTTTGATCCTTTCAGTAGATATAATATTCTGGATGAAAAAGGACAATTTGACATGTCATAATTTTGATAATATAATTCTGATGGTGTCAGATAATAATATATAATCTAAGAGGCATTGTTTAACAAGTGGCTACATAGATACCATTTCATTAAGATGCATAAAATTTCTTGAGGTGACATTGAACAGTATAACATTAACCATGCACTATTATTAATCCTAAATGCGCTTGTCTTATTGCTCCAAGTATAACACGATTGGCTGTAGAAGGCTGCTGCAGTAGAGGGTTGAATTATCTTATGCATCTGGATGTTGGGTAGGAGTGTGCATCATACATGTGGCGAGTATTACCTGTATTTCCCAAATATTTGTTGATTTTCTTTAGCGCATGTGTTGAATGTCAATTGTAACGATCAATATAGAAATGGCAACACAATACATATATTCTTTTGATAAGTAATACATTTTATTAAAAAGCGTAAGGCGCCCCTAAGTACACAGGTAATATACACAAGAGGCTTCAAACGAGCAAGAAACCCAAGCCCTCAAACCCAAACCCCGACAAGCCCTCAAACCCAAAACCCACAATACAACCAAACCAGAAACCCCCCGAGGCACTCAACGCTGGAAAGCGTAAGTCTTGCAACACAATATATATTTTTTAGTTGATTTCATGAGCTTTGTATTTTATCCTGTTTAATAATTAATTCATCTTCTTTGAGTTGGTGTATATTCTACTATAGTTTTATATATTTTTATCTGGCGAGGCTTGCCAATATCTTATCATACTGAATTCAAGATCTGAATGTGTCTAAGATTTATGAATCTTCAGGAGTCTCTACGACAGTTACAACCCAAACCAGGAAAATAAGATAAGGTGCATTGTACACTATTTTGAAAGGATATGTTCAGATATGCCTGTGGGCATTGTCTCATTTGAGCGGAAAGTACTTCCTTTGGAAGGTCGTCCACTATGCATATCATATCCCAATTCTAAATTTTGGAGCAATTCTGTCATTCCTCTATGCCGTGTTGAGGTAAAAAATGAGCAGATGTATTAAAAAGTTTTATTTAGATGATTTATCATAAATGCTGAATACAATTTCTTTCCTGTTATTTCTTCAATTTGAGACAAAGATGGATTACCTCTTAGGCGGTCTTTCAATATCATTGTAGGTCCAAAATTCAGGCTTGATAGAAGATCAATCCAGTGAAGCTCTTGAAGTGGATTTTGCAAACAAGTATTTTGGAGGTGGTGCTCTACGTAGGGGCTGTGTACAGGTATACCTTACAAAATTAATAAAGCTCATGTGGTCTTCTAGTTTGTACTTAATCTGGTATTAGGATGTCTGATACTTAGATATATTGTTCCTGATGTGTTCCCTAATGGGGGCATACATGCTTTCTCATTCAAATTGCATTTATGCATATTTTACCTTCCTGTGGGTCATGCAGACCATGATGTTATTGCAATCTCACGTAAAGTTAGTAAACTTTGACATTTGTTATTTCCTTGTTTTTATCATCTTATGTAGGAAGAGATCCGTTTCATGATCAATCCTGAATTAATTGCTGGCATGCTTTTCTTGCCTTCCATGGCAGAAAATGAGGCTATAGAAATTATTGGTGCTGAAAGATTTTCAAGCTATACTGGGTGAGTATTACCTGGAGGACTATAAATCCGATTTTGACTTAGAAGGGGTAATGATGTTGTACCAATTGCCTTTTGCTACTCTCTATGTTTTTTATAGAGAGTAAATTTGTGTTAATTTGATGTATATGATTGTTGATGATAACAATTGGTGTATTATAAATCATATATATGATTTTTTCTAAAACTGATATGAAAAAAAATCTATCTTGTTTTCACATGGTGATCCATATTGTCTAAGAAAACCAGTAGTCATAGTAAATATCTTGGTTGCACCCCCTTTGGTGTTTCTTAATGAATTATTTACTCACTATAGAAAATATGTATGGTTCTTGCTAAAATTAAACTTCTTTTGATAAGTAAAAGATTTTATTGAAAATATGAATGGGAATTGCGAAGCACAAAGGTAGCATAAAGGAGGTGCTGAAATAATTTATTGTCATGGGTTTGGGGATATGAGGCATTTTGATCACTTGCAATTGTATAGTGACCTATTGTCCCTCTAATGAAGCGCTCTTTTGAAATTAAGATAGTGCTTTGTGGAAAAGTGCATACCCACAACTATTTTCCTTACTTGGAAGTTCTATTTACTCCATAGGCTGGCCTTCTATTGTGAAAAAAATTATTCTCCAGCCAAATGTGCTAAAAGTGATTTTGGCATATGAAAACTTTTTTAAATGCTTACTCCAGACATAACATCATCTGTGCAAATATTAATTTCCCATCATGTTATTGCCACATTAGGATTCTGTGTCTCCGTTGTTTCTTATATAGATGCTATGGATGTCCCAGTATTAACTTAGATATTTAAACTTCTTGTTTATTGTAGTTAACTTGTGCTGCAATGAAAATATGATTCAAATATCATCTATTTCTGGTGTAGGTATGCCTCTTCATTCCGTTTTTCTGGTGACCATGTGGATAAAAGGGATGTAGACTGTTTTGGAAGACGTAAAACCAGGATCATTGCAATAGATGCATTATGCAGCCCGGGGATGAGACAGTATAAACAAGAGTGCCTCCTCCGGTTTGTAAATTCTGTTTTCTAGCACCACATGCAACATTGAATTCAGAGGTGTCTGAAGTAGGTTTATTTGAATGGGAAGTCTTAATGTCAGTTGAAGCCATTTTCTGAGCAACATAATACTTTTCACTTATACGTGCAGCTTGTTTGCACCATCTAGTGGAGCAGCCTTTAAGGATTTTTTTTTTCTCCTTTACTGGTCACACCTATGGGATTAGTTTTTACAAGACAATTATGGAACCAGTCTTGTTCTATGGCTAGGATGTTGGTCTTATAAAATGACAATATCAATTTATGAGTATAACAAGACAGAGAAGATCTAAGTTAACTAGGAGGAAAGTAAGTTGGTTTCTGAGTGACATGTATAAATTCTATGATTTGTTTGATAGCTCTGCAACACAGTTTTAGTACCATACTAGCTTTACTGTTGTTGTCTCATGCTTACCAGATGACAATTTATTGATTTAGAATGTTGATTGTTGAGTTCTAGTCAAGAAAAAGACGTATTAATACCAATTGAGGTTAGGGCGAGAATAAGTTGGTTTGGCTATTGGCAATGAGATTTACTAGTTGTATGTATGAAGGGAAATATGGTTCCCTTAGAGGTGTTGCAAAGAAATGATATTTTTAAAGGACATGGCTGAAATCAATGAGCATTTGAATTAACAGATTTTTGTAGATGTAGCTAAAGTTGAAAGGGTTATTAATAGGGTATCCAGCCAAAGTTAAATAAGTAGATTAAGACTTTGTTGGTATATGGATCATTGCCTGTTGAGGTTGGTGGGTTGCTCTCCCATTTATGATCAGTAGGTTTTATATGCATTCTTGTTGCCTAAATGTCTTCCTTAGATATTTTACCCTTTTTCTAGTCTTTTGGCAATCACAAAATTTTATCATTCTATTATTCTAACTTGTTTGTTTCATCAGGGAGATTAATAAGGCATTCTGTGGCTTCTTTGATCAATCTAAGTATCAGCAGTACGAGAGACTGTTTCAAGAAAATGTGTATTGTGAAGCTCAGCTTGATCAGAAGGTAGAAGACCCCATTGACATGTCTGGGAATAATCTTTTGGTTGATTTTCTCTATGGCTTTGTGATGCTGTCATTATTTGAAGTTGTTGTTGATCTAACATTATTTGAAGTTTTATTAGTTTGGCATGGCTTGTCTCATTATGTGCTTGAGAATTTGATTTTTGCATCTGTTACTAATTTGCTAGCTTGATTATTGGTCTTGTGCTTGTTGGTAGTTGCATGAAACTGCCTCAACTTCTGGTGAAACATATGGAGGAAAATCTGTAAATCAAGTAATCAGAAATTATGAGAAGAATTGTCAGAATATGGGCCACGAACATAATATTGGGATTGTAACTGGGAATTGGGGCTGTGGTGCTTTTGGAGGAGATCCTGAACTTAAGACCATGATTCAGTGGCTTGCTGCTTCTCAGGTAATTTTGTGTCTTCAGCTGTCAAAAAGGAAAGGAAACAAAGGTCATCACTTTTTATTTTTATTTTTATAAAGAATGTTGTATATGGCATTTGATGGAATAGAAGTATACTAATATACATTCTTCTTACAAAATACACATTATGTACTTCCTTTTAGTGATATTTGTGCTTCATCCATTGATTAGGACAGAAAACCAAGAGTTTTTTGCTCCATACTTCTTGTATTGGTCATCCCCATGTTATTTCAAAATGCTTTTTGAAACTCAAACAAATGGCTTCACTTAATTAATTTTCGATGTGGGCTTCACCTATTTTGCTGATTCACATTATAAGCATCACTGTCACTCCTTTTTCTGTAGATTTTGCAACTAAAATTATAATTCTTTTGATGAATGCTTGAAAGAGGTCAAATGGATGAAATGATTTTAAACTCTTAAAGATCTGAGGAATGCTACAAAGTCCCTCTTGTGTCCCTCCAAGGATGATTTGACTCCTAAAATCACCATTAGACTTGTGATTGGTCATTATTGTGCTGATGATAAATAAATCTCAAGACTACATGACTATTATGCTGTTAACACCTTTCCTCTCTCTTTTATTTTATTTTTATTTTTTAAAGAAAAAGATAGTTTGGACCTTTAAAATTTTAGATTGTAATATTATAGGGACTTTTTTTTTGTACACCCGTGAATAGTTGAGTTTTACATAAATTTAGCTTGAGAAAAGAACATCCTGAAGTGGGCATCAAACCCTCAAGATAGCTTTTCCGGACATGTTTAGCATTGTCCGTTAAGGATGCTGCTATGACAAACTATTTGGAGCTTTATAGTGCCTCTCATCAGCGGAATATTAATTTTCTTAGAGCGGCTCATGATTGGGAGTTGGATTTCTTTACCTCATTCTTCACTTTGTTTTAATTCATTAGAGTGAGATAGGGTGGTGAAGACAAACTTTGTTGGGTTCCTTCCGGGAGTGGGGTTTTTTTTTTTTAATTTTTAATTTTTAATTTTTAAATTTTTAATTTTTTTTAAAATTTTTATGTTAGAGTGTACTACATTGTTCTTGTTCCCCATGATAATACTCCTTTTTTCCGTGGAGGAGTATTTGGTGGAATAAAGTTCCCTTTAGAGTGATTTCTTTGCCTAGTCGGTCGTTTTAGGGAAGATCTTCATTATGAACAATATAAGGAAACGACAAATCATCATGGTTGAGTGATGTTGTGTGTGTAAGAAGAATGGGAAGTAGTGGATCATCTTCTACTCCACTATGAGATTGCAGATGCTATTTGGAATACTATCTTCAGCACTGTAGGGTTAGCTTGGGTTATGCCTAGGAGTGTGCAGGTAGATCTCTTTACCTGTTGGAGAGTGCCAGGGGGTAGGTTTAAGCTTGATGCAATTTGGAAGATGATACTGCCCTGTTTTATGTGGTGTCTCTGGAGGGAAAGAAACAATTGGAGCTTTGAGGATCGTGAAAGGACCTTGGTGGAATTATAGGCTTCATTCTTTAGTACTCTTTTTCATTGGGCTGCTGCCTCAGATTTTAGTGCTATCATGTTTCTTAGATCTTTTTTTTACTTCGAGCTTGATGTCTCTCTTGTATACTCTCTATGTACTTGGGTTGTGCCTGTGCATTTTTTTAATGAATTTGCGAGTACTTATAAAAAAAAATATTTAGGTTTTAAATTGACTGTCGTTTGAGAAAGGAAGAGGGTTAGAGACAAGGTCTGATACAGTGATGGTAATAGAAATGTCCTATCAGTGGCCAAATGGCATCTCCTTGGCTCTCCCGTCGCACAAACTAGTGATGGACACTGAGCTCAGGTTCAATCCTAGGTGCATAAATTGGGTTACCTAAGAAAGAATTAAAAGGAATCTCCCAGAAACTCATCTAGGGGAAGAAAATCAGGGGTGCAAGGGATCTGATTTTGGGTTAACTAGGTAGGACCAGCACTGAGTAATGACATTACAATTTGGATGAAAATCAGGGGAAGAAATCTGTGAGTGCAAGCGATCTGATAGAAGAGGACATGTAACTTGGGTTTCTGTTTTAGTGCCATTGGTGCAGAATAAAACTCAGCTTGTTGTATATTAATTTGTGTTGTTTGCCTGTTTCTCTCTCTCTCTCTCTCTCTGTGTGTGTGTCTCTCTTTCCCCCGCTGCCCTTCCCCCACTCCCCTTTTAGGTATGATTCAGCTCTCCCAAAATTAAAAAAAAATTGTTGGATGTGTAAACATGGACTTCAATGTTTGGTGTTAGCATAGGTCCTCATTTCTCACATGTCTTTTACCACTTATGTTAGACTGAACCATATATTTCTTGAGAAGTCTTTAATTTTCTCATATACTATAGTTCTCAAGGGGTGACATTTGTGTGGAAGTGAAATTGATAGACTTGTGTCACTGATGGAAAACAAAGAAACTCTTATCTCACCCTGTTCTCTCTCTCTCTCTCTCAATCAAATACCAATCTTTCTTATATTCTGGGTTCATGTCTTTCAGGCCTTAAGACCGTTCATATCATACTACACATTCAATTTGGAGGCATTGCAGAACCTAGATCAGGTACTTGTCTTTACTTTCTAGTGTGTGAGTACTGGAATATGTGGTAAAACATTATGTAATTATGCTATTATATTAGAATTTTGGCTGTTGGTAATGTAGAGGGCCTACTAAAACCCGACACGTCACAAGCAGTGTTTTTGTGTTCTGCTTTTTGCCTAAGCCAGATATCCCCATGAAAGTTTAGCTGCAAATATTCATATTACAGAGAATTCTTGCATGGTTCAAGCTTCAGGCTTCGTACCAGAATTTTCATTATTGTATTCCAGAATTCCTGGCCAAGCCATTGCTACTGCAGTTTTTTAAGCTTTTTATGCTATATTCCAAGTTATCGGGTAGTTCCTGAGATTATGCATCAAGTATGATTAGTATTAGGGTTAAATTCACTTTACCCTCCTGAAGTTTCAGGAGTTTTTCAATTCGAACCCCAATGTTTAAAAATTGGCAATGTATTCCCCTAATGTTTCAAAAATTTTCAATTCAAACCCTTCGTTACTAATTTCCATCTAATTGGACGGAAGTCATCTCACGTGCGTCTCATGTGGGATTTTGATACCCTCTATTCCAATTTTGCCATCATTAAAACCTATGAAATTATGTAATTATCCTGAATTTCATAGGTTTTAATGAGGATAATTACGTAATTTCATAGGTTTTAATGAGGGCAAAATTAGAATAGAGGACATCAAAATCCCACGTGAGACGCATGTGGGATGATTTTCATCCAATTAGACGGAAATTAGTAATAGAGGGGCTGAATTGAAAATTTTTGAAACATTAGGGGGGTGCATTGCCAATTTTTAAACATTGGGGTTCGAATTGAAAAACTCCTGAAACTTCAGGGGATAGTGAATTTTTCCCTTATTATTATCTATGCTTAGAGTTAAGCTAATGTAGATTTGAAAGGATTGCTAATCTTATCATTTAATTGCTACCTGTTTGGCTTTGGATACCATGCTTGAACCACCTTTTATTTGGTGTCACGTTAGTTGTCAACAGAATGCTACTTATATTTGGTGATCTCAAGATAACTGCATTTCTTTTAAACTTATGGCCTCAAATATTTATTTTTCTTAATTGCTTCTGTCTCAATTGACATTGGATGGCAGGTGACTCGGTGGATCCTGTCGCATGAATGGACCGTTGGAGATCTTTCGAACATGTTGGACGAATACTCGTGCCAGAAATATAAGGGACAAACTAATGTTGGCTTCTTAACATGGCTCCTTCCTTCTTTATCCAGCCATGATGTCGAGATGCCAGATGCCGAGATGCCAGACTTACCAAATATGCCTTAGCACTTTTTTTCTTTCTAAGCAAATACGCCTTAGAGCTTGCTTGATTATTGAATTGCCTATGCATCCTCCACTTTTCTATGTAGCATTTTCTGTGAACTATTTCTGTCAGAAATGAAGCCAATTTTGTAGTTGTTGCCTTGTCTCTTGAGTTGTTTATATGCCTTTCTCTGTTTTTCTTGCCCAAGTTATCTTTTGCCAAAATCTGTCTTATCTACCATTTCTGGGGACTGGGTCCCGTTTGAATCAAGCGCAGGTATGGATTTCATAATATCATTTTCATTTCCTGTGCGAGTAAAAAGACAGAAAAGAACAATCAGGAAGGGTGGGGTGGGAATGGCCTCACAGGCAGAGTTGGTTGGCACTTGGGTGGATCAAGAGGATAGGTTGCCAAGAAGCCAGAGAATGTGCTTGGATTTCTTTCTTCTTCGCAAATTAGACAATGAATGTAACATGTCTGGGCCAAATGCAGCGACTCTGTGAGATGGCAAGGAAAATATGTTTTTTGCCGCATCCACAGAGATCATTGGAGGCTTTTTGGCTGTCAAAGCACGGATGAAACTTCCGTTTGCGTCATGGTAAGTTGTACCTTCATCGTAAAATTGTTCCGGACGTTGAATCTGATTTAGACGGCATGCAGCAGAGCGCGACAACAAAATGCAATTGTCTAACCAAGCCAAAGCCTTGCTTGGTAATGATTTTGAAAATAATGTTTTCGAATCCAAAGATACATTTTTCTATTAACATTCAATTCAATACACAGACACCTTTCAAAGTTGTTACGGTGTTAAATGTTTTTTTGGAAAATGTTTTTCTTATTTCTTGGTATTTGGTGCCGTTGAATATAATAATCAAAATGAAAATGTTTTCAATTTGACCAAAAAAAAACTTATTTAATTTGTAGAAAATGGTTTTTATTTTAAAATTTTGTAGAGTATTTTTTGAGTATCTCATTTTCAAACTACTTAAACTTCAGTCAGACTACTGTCGGAGTTTGCGAGACCTCCGCCAGGGGTTGCCAGCAATTTTCCGCTATCACTCATTTTCTATACAAACCAAATGCTGATTTATATTTTTTGAAATCAATCTTTCTCGTTGAAAATATTTTTCGACAAAAAATATTTTACGCAAAAGAACGGAGCCTAAAACTAAAAATTACACGTCAAAACCATTAGAAAACGTACTGGAATCCCATTCATAAAAGCCAAGGTCTTCTTAGCCTTCTGCACAATTCTCTCTTCTGCACGTTCTTACCTGAGTGGTGGTGAGCCTATAGCCTCAAGGTAGGGGTGGTAATTCGTTGGGTGTCGGGCTTGGATTGTGATGAAATGAGAGCGTGCCACTGGTCGGAGTGCCAAAAGGTCCAACACCCGTTGCCTCTGCTCTCTTGGGGTTTAGGCTTTTAGCTCAAGCGAGTTCTTTCCTTGACAAATAAAAGAAGCTTCATTCTCAGAAACTAAAGACTACCCAAGTCAGTTTTTCAAACAATTTTCCTATGTTCTTCGTTTACAGGCTTTTTCCTGCATGCTTGATTGTAATAGGGTTTAGCACTGCTCCTTAACTGTTTGCTTTAATGACTAAATGAATGGATTCCCGTGTTTTTGAGCTTTCAGTACTTCTCTACTTCTCTTCTGTGGTTAACTTTTTATTGCTGGTATTTGCTTTTGTTCTTCCTTTGGAACCAATTGTGTGTAGAAATGGCGCTACAGCATACGATAAGGTTACCTTTATCATATCCACTGTCACCCCTCAACAAATTCAGAGTTCCCAATTCAGTTACTGGTTTAAGTCCACAGTCTGAACAAAGACAACGCAACAGTTGCGTATCTTCCTCAAGAATGGAGTGTTTTAGTCTCTCATCCAACTTCCTAAACTCGCCTTTGCTGGTGTGTTTATGTCACGTTTAGAATCTTTAACTTTATAGGATGTATGAATTTTTCTTAGTGTATTTGTTGAAATGGAGTCAAATTGTGCCTGAACACAGGGTCGTGCAATCAGAACAAGTAGATTGCGAGAGTCTAGAAGTGTAGGGAAACTTGATAGGGAAGCATCTAGTGACAGTGAAGAGGAGGAGGATGAACGTCCTTCTGGGAAGGTGGATGATCCTTATCTTATGGACTCTGAAGAGAGACGTGAATGGAGGAGCAAAATTAGACAAGTGCTTGATAGAAACCCTGATGTCGAGGGGGAGGTAGATCCTGTGGAAAGGAGGAAGAAGATGGAAAAGCTTCTGGCTGATTATCCTCTTGTCGTGGATGAGGATGATCCTGACTGGCCTGAAGATGCTGATGGGCGGGGATTCAGCTTGGATCAATTCTTTGACAAGATCACCATCAAGAACACCAAGAAAGGCGACGATGATAATTATGATAGCGACAATGAAATTGTCTGGCAAGATGATAATTATATCCGTCCAATCAAAGACATAACCACTGGAGAATGGGAAGAGACTGTGTTCAAGGACATCAGTCCTTTGATCATTCTTGTGCACAATCGTTATAAAAGGTCATCTTTTTACCTTATCTGTTATGCTTTTAGTTGCTTCCTTTTTTCTGTATTACATTGCTCACTTTATATTATCATTTTTTACATCTTAGTTCCTATCGAATATGCACATGATTGATTGGCATAAAAGTTTTAGAATATCTCTCAAGTGTAATGTTGCTTCACTTTTGCTTTCTTTCTTTTTTTTTTTTTTTTTGAAGGATTTATTTTACCCACAGGAATAATCATATTTTTCCCACCATTAACACTCATATCATGTTATTCCACAGCCAAATTAATGTCCATGATTTCTTGTTAAATATTTTCAACCAAAAATAGAAAAAAACAAAGAACAGAATGTAGTTTGTTAAAATTGATACCTTATTATAGATGAACTTTATTGGGTTCTGCTGTAAGATCAGTTGTATCATGGAAAGAATACTATCTTTTACCCATTTATAGCCATGTTTGAATGTTCCTAATGGAATTTGACTTCCAGTATTACAAGTACTGCACTGCTATGGCAGTTTTGTTGGCTATTCTGTTACTGTAGAACGCAACAAGTACCAAACTAGGGGAGAAATTCTTCACAAATTATATTCCCAACATTTCAACCTTATTATATTCTTATGGAAACCTCTCTCTCTAGTATGTGTGTGTTTATGTATATCACTTGTGAAACTTCTAGGTCTCGTATTTATTGATTTTTACACAACTTTCTAATGATGGCTGCACATTTTAAGCAGGAATAAATGTAAAATCAGTTCTTGTGGTTGGCCAAAATTACAAATTGCTCCAGTTTGTAGTATAAAAAATAATTTAGAGGTCTTTTGGGTAGGCCAAAATAATAATTTAGTCCCTGTAGCCAAATTATGTCAAAACACTTGACAGATTTTATTAGTATGCCTTATTAGCACTAATAAAATAATGACACATGTCCCTCTTAATTAAAAAATATAAATATATAAAACTAAAAAAATTAAAATTTAAAAATTAATTTAAAAAAGAAGAAGGGGGTGGCTGCCACCTACTTGGAATTGATTTGTAATTTAGGCCAACCACAAGAACTGATTTTGCATTTATCCCTTTTAAATAATTGGATCCATGTTGTAAGTTTCCTTCTTTGTGCGTAGTCATGCTTTTTACCAACATTATATATATGGAGCTTAAGTTGGTTAGACTGTTAAAATGTTTTAATTTTTTTAATGTCTATTTACCTTTGAGTTGATAAATCAAATGCTGACATGGCATACTAACGGAATGTCTATTAACCATTGTCCTAGTGTCTTTGAATGGATGGATCTTTTCAACTAGTCTTTTGATTTTCTCCATAACTTCAGTATTAATCAGAATGACTGTTTGATGCTCAAGTTGTTATGACATTTTCTGTGATTGCTTATCGAAAAGACATTTTCAGTGATCATTATAGTAGGAGTCGAAATAAGAATTGAGTGAGTTGTCATTGCTGTTGAAAAGAAGTCAGATCTTGGTGGACTATTGGAAACATTTCTATTAATTATTGTGGGTGATGCATCTGAGCTGTTAATCTGTATTGAAATAATACGTGAACTTGGATTTTAATACCAACATCTGTGTTACTTTTACAAGTTTAGACAAGTAAACTATACTGTACTTCTGAAAATATTTTATTCTTTCAGACCAAAGGAAAATGAAAAAATACGGGAGGAACTGGAAAGGGCTATCCACATCATATGGAACTGCCGGCTACCTTCACCAAGAGTGAGTGAAGCCACTAAACTGTTTCTGTCACCTCCATCCCCTCACAAAGACAAATTTTTCTGATATTTTTATTGTTATATCAATTCAGTGTGTTGCGGTTGATGCTGTTGTTGAGGTTGAATTAGTTTCTGCATTACAAGTATCTGTTTTCCCTGAGATTATCTTCACAAAAGCAGGGAAGATTTTGTACCGTGAGAAAGGTAATTTCTAGAATTAAATGATTATCTTCAATTTCCTGCATCCCACTATATGATTTTAACTCATTGTATGCCGGGTTTTCAGCAATTCGAAATGCAGATGAGTTGTCAAAAATGATGGCATTCTTTTATTATGGGGCAGCCAAGCCACCTTGTTTGAATAACTTTGGAGATAGCCACGAAGCAATTCCAGCTATTCCCATTAATAGTCAAGTATGCTGATATTATAGTTGTACGTAGCATGTAGGCAAATGTTCATCTCAGTGCAATTTCTAGGGTTAGTGATGAACTCTTGTTGATGTGGTCGTTCCTTTTACAAATATCTTGAGAATGTACTTTTTATTTTTTATGAAAAATGGCAAGGAATCTTCCCATTAAAATACTTTGTGATAGTTTTGAGGGTTTCTACTCTAATGGAGTCCTCCACTCTTCCCCTGGATATGTTATTTGAAATCTTTAGCCAAACAGATCTAAAGACTATTGGGCGATGCAAAATGGTTTCCAAGGATTGAACTTGATCACCTATGAGTCAAGTTTCATGCAAGCATTCCGTCGCAGAACAAAAACAATATTTGGGTTCTTCACACATACCTTGTTCTTTAGCAAGCCCATGTCTCAGCGTTTTGTCTCCATCACAGATTTTGGTACTGATTCCAACCTGCTCTCCCTTGATTTTTTGCCTTGTCATGCCAAAATCAAAGCAGCTACTAAACAAGGTATCTTATTATGCGTGAATGAAAATATCACAAGAAGATTACGAATACCTGAATATTATGTCTGCAAGACTAGTAATGAAGAATGGCACCACATGCCGAATCCTAGAACAGGGTACTTCACCAAAGGAATTGGCATGGTAGCACTCAGATCAGATCCTTTATGCTATAAGATGGTTCGATTTTCAAAACCCAAGTGTGCATGCATCAACAAGAAGTCTATGTCGTACAATGCTCTTCACTGCGAAATTTTTTCATTCGAGACATGGGCATGGAAACGATTAAATGATGTTTTGTTGCCATGGGGGCGAGCTCTTAAGTTGGAAACCTGCCGTGTCTACATGCGGTGCACTTCATTGGCTTATAGCCAATAACAAAATCTTCGCATTTTTTGTAGATACAGAGAGTTGGATAACATTTGATCTACCTTTCCGTTTCTGCAATGAACATTATTTTGAGCATATGAAGCTAGTGGAGTATAGCGGCCGCCTTGCGATGCTTTGCAGGGAAGAGAGTTCTTTGCACCTGTGGGTAATGGAAGATTATGACACCAAAGTTTGGAGCAAGAGACAAACTATGAGCATTGAAGCCATTCAGCGTGTGGAACACGATGCGTCTCCCTTTTTTTTTTTTTTTTTTTTTTTTTTTTTCTAATCAAATGCGGGAAAAGGTTATACGATGCGTCTCCCTTATGTTTTGACAATTCTGATATTGGACTCATGCAGGGGTTTTGCAGCCTAATCTTTTATAACTTTAAAACTTTTATAAAGACATGACACAAACCAAATCTTTTCTGCCTTCTATTGAAAGGATGCCATATCAACGCGAAACAACAAAAGTGAATGTTATAAAAACACAATATCTTAATTACCTTTTTCTATCCCTCAACAAAATTCAAGAAAGAAAAATACAAGAAATAAAAAATCAGATTCTAAACAATCTTTTTTATTTTTTATTTCATGGGCTCTTTCTTTTTTGAATTTTATCGATGGTATAGAGAAATGTAAAGATACGAAGTTTCATAACACTCGTTTTTGTTGTTCCATGTTGATGTGTCATCTTCTCAATAGAGGACGTAAAAAACTTAATTTGTGCCAAATCCTAATATAACTTATTCTCTAAACAAAAACTATAGAACAAAAAATCAAAATAAATGAATTGCTTTCACTTTCTTGAAGCTGGTGCGCAACAAAACAATTATCCTTTATATGTACAAAAGTTTTTGGAAAAAATATAAAAAAGCTCCCTCAATTACTAGTTATTTTCAATAAATCTCTACAAAGTGACAGTTGTGACATTTTTATACATCAAACTACCATTTTATGTTAAATAAACCTCTCCATTAGAGATGGCTCAACCCTAAAAAACCAAATTTGCCCTTAAAAAACTTTGACTTAAAAAAATGTCCTTAACTTAAAAACAAAGGTAGTTCAGCCACTCTTCTGAGCCGGAGCCACCCCCAACATGTTTGAGGGTAGCTTGGGGCCACCCCTCCTCTTCATTTTGAGGTGATTCGGCCACTCTTTGAATTGCTCCTTTTTTATTTTAAATTTTTGTTTTTTTAAAAAATATGTGTATCTTAAGAAGAAAAGTGGTCAGGTGTTCTTTTTTATCCAAATTGATGGGGATATTTGGCAGAGTGGCATTTTTTTTTTCCCCACAGTTTGGTAGTTTAATTGTACAAATAGTTGAGAGGGTTTTTGATATTTTTTCCAATGTTTTTACTTATCTTAACAATTGTGACATCAGCTAAATAAATCCCAAGCATTGATTTTTGGACCACAGCTTTATGCCAACACACCATTGATAATGAAGGAAAGCAAACAAATTTGTTTTTGGTGGAATTAATTTCCAGCTTCGTTCTCATATTGTATATAGGAAGAAGAGTTGCTCATATATATATATATATATATATATATATATATATGAAGAAGAGTTACAATTGCAATCAAGTTTAACAACCTTAAATTTGATAGTAACTAGAAGAACTAATACAACTAAAGAACTTAATAAGAAGAGATAAACCTACTCTAAGATAATTAGAAGAGATAAAACTACTCTAAAGATAATTATAAAAGATAATTATAAAAGATAATAACAAGAGTTGCATTTGAATGCAACTATATCTTATTAAAGAGATTTGGTTGTACTTCAACTGCTAGATGTTCCTTACCAGATAAGTCATAAAATTGACTTTTCCATATTAGTATATCAAATGCATTTAAAATGGATTTTTATATAAAATCATTGTCAATTGACATTTGTACAAATATAACAGTCTACTATTTCAAAATAGATGATAACTAAATAAAGTCAATTGATATCTTCAAGTTCCAAGATTATTTTTACCTTTTTTATTTTTTATTTTTTTTTTAAAAACATGATTTTGATTAGGAGCTGTGCCAACGATAATATATATTGATAAAAATGTTTATTTATTTATTTTATAAAAATAGAGCATATTACTTTAACAAAACAATATCAATGAAAAAAAAATTCTATTCAAATTTGATTTATGCTTTGTTTAACTTTTTGAATGCCAACGTCCCAGCTTTCATATTTGCAACATAGTATAATGAATCAACAATAATATAAAGTAAATAACATATTAGGAAGATCATTATTTTTTCCATCATTAATAATAACACAATTTAAAAATTAATCATTGATATATGTTTTTTTTTTTTCAAAAAAAAAAAATCGAAAAATATATAGCATATTATAGTTTTATTTCAAGTTTTCCTTTGATTTTAAATAGCTTTGTCTGCCATAGTTTTGTCTAATTAATTAATAGCATGACATGTCAAAGCAATCAATCACGTAGCTCTCATTTGACATGTTATGTGCCAATTGTACTTGTCACGTGGCACAATTATTTTAAAATTGTAAATATATTATAAATAAAAAAAGTTAAGAATTTTTAATTTATGGTATATTTGTAATTTTAAGTAATTGAGTCACATAACAAGTACAATTGACGCGTGGCATGTCAAACAAGAGTAATGTAGCATTAAAATTGATTGGTTTGACACGACATACCCTTTATTAATTATATTGGAAGAAAGGTTGACTAATGACCTATTTTAAACCAAAAAAGAAAACTTAAGGACCTAATTATCAAAATTGAAAATCTAAGGGCTTAATTAAAATTACATGAAAACTTATGGACTAAATATGATTTTTTTTTTTTAATGTAAAGTTTATCTCTTTGACTTATATATATATATATATATATATATATATATATATATATATAATGAGAATTTTCAAAAAAAATATTATATTTGACTTTAGCCAATCGAAGGAGACCTTGTCACAGTCAAAAGGCTCACAACTGAGCTTAGAGAGAGTGGCAACGCGTTTATGAATAGACTGTAGTTATATTATATAGTAGTAGAATTTGGCAGAAGGTTGTGTGAGGCTTTGTTGTGAGCTGAACTGCCTATTTATTGGGATAATGTGGTGTCTTTAGGGATGCAGGAGTAGAGGAGTAAAATTATATATGAATGCTTATCTGTGTGGGTCAGTTTTTGCTTCTACAATTTATAACATTGGAGAAATTAAAATCCTTTATATATATAAGGGATTCGAACAAGTGACCTCCGCTTCACGAGGCGTGGCTCTTAACCAATTGAACTGCCCCTTGGAGGAATAAAAATGCATTAAGCACTAAGAACATCTCTAATAGATTAGGTAAAAGAACAACATTAGCTACATTTAGCTATTATTATTCTTTTTTCAGCTCCAACAGATTAGCTCCAGAAGAGCTAAACTAACTTTTTTGCTATAGTAATAGCAATATCTTGCTATTCAATGTAGCACTATGTTCATGTTTTTTAATCTTCACTGCAAAAAAATAAGTTTTTCCTTTTTGGAGATTTCGGACATGTCATGCTGTCTGACACGTCAGAAATTTTTTTTTCTGACGTGTGTTGAATGTCAGAAGCATAGGAGTCAGAAATTTTTTTTTTCCTGACGTGTTATTGGTTAGAAGGTCAGAATTTTTTGACGTGGCACTTCTACCACGTCAGAATATTTTTTGACGTGGAAGAACTTCCACGTCATAATACTTCTCCCACGTCAGAAAATTCTGAAGTGGGAGAAGTCCCACATCAGAAAATTAGGTCCCTTTTATTTATTTATTTATTTTTCCCATTTGTTTGTTTTATTTACGATTTATTTTTTGTTTGCAAGGCCAATTTGTTTGAAAGGCCAATTTGTAGGATAGTTTGGAGTTGACCTAATACACATTAATCATCCATCACATTTGTTTGAACTATATATTCATGAAACGACATTAATCATCCATCAAAAATTTGTTAAACCCTAAACAAATTTTTCATTAATCATCCATAAAAAATGAACCTCCACATTAATCACAAACACGCAAGTATCACAAACTCCATCAAGTATGACAAACATACATTTTGTACAAAAACTACAAACAACCAAACTATATATGTTACCCCGAATCTAGACATAATTACATGTAACGGAAAACATCAACAACATAAGAACAAAATATTTATAAGTTTACCAACTACAAACTGACAGACAAAGCTGATTATATTGCAATAAGTTCCTCATTGTGTACCACCTCTCCACATTATCTGAAAATGATAAAACAACCAATCAGCACCCAATACGTACCCTTTTTATTAAGATCCTAAGCCAAACACAAAAAAGGGCACCGTAACAATTCTAACATATATACTAACTAAAATGACATTAATTACTATAATAAAACCAAAAAAAAAAGCTTCCATTAGAAATAATAACAAACATCATCAATGCAATATTTATCTCATATAAAGTGTATAGGAATAATAATAGTAAAACAAAAAATGCTTATGCTAGCATCAAGCATATATTGGTATTCTCCTAGTATCCTCCTTGGTCCTCTCTCTAGGTCACGCCTGAGAAAGAACCAATGATGAAGGATTGTCTCCTACCAGGTGCCGGAAGAGGAGGAGTGAATAGTGATCGATATGGGGGATAAATATTCTCTTACTACAGGGGAATAAGCCAGAATCATAATCACAGATGGGGACGTTGTTGACATGCAGGTGAAGGGGCAAAGGTGTCTGATAGGTAAAGTACGGATGAAAAAGAAGATCAACCGTGAGGCCTTCAAGACTGTTCTTTCCCGTTTATGGCGAACGAGTAATGGTGTAGAATTCAAAGAGATCCAAGACAACCTATGGATTTTTGAATTTGCAGATGAACGAGATAAACAGAGGGTCATGGAGGGCAGACCATGGTCATTCGAGAGACATCTAATTGCACTCAATGAATTCAATGGGTGGATTCCACCGTCCCAGATGGATTTCACCCGCACACGATGTTAGGTACAAGTCCATGATATGCCGCTGCTTTGTATGTCCCGTACTGTGGGTACCAAGATTGGGGAGTCCATGGGAGATGTTGAGGATGTTGATGTGGCTGTTGACGGAGAAGGGTGGGGTAGGTATCTGCGACTCAGAGTGAAGATCGATATAACTAAACCCCTTGAGCGAGGGAGAGCGCTTTTCTTCAGGGGAAAATCCATTTGGGTCAATTTCAAATATGAAAACCTACCCCTTTTCTGCTTCCATTGTGGGTGCATTGTCCATGCGGCGAAGGTGTGTAGGGTACAACAGAACAAAAGGAGGCACAATTTGGAGGGGAAACAACAATGGGGAGTGTGTTTAAGGGCGGACGATTCTAGATGGCAGGCAGAGGGTCGGCCCTTTCCGTTCGACGTTAACCAGTCAATGGGGGGAGAATACTCGTCCGACGGCGAAGCTCAGAATACCAGCTCTCCACAAAAGGAAAGTAGCGGTAATGTGGGAAAACCTAAAGGTTCAAGCTCCCCCATTAAGGCAAGAAGTAGTGATAAAACTTTTTCTGGCATAAATGACAACGGTGATATGGCAGGATTTACATCAATGTACATTTCTCCACAGAAGGACGGGATATCTGGCGAACAAATGGGAGAAGCCAAACATAGAAGGCCCACGGAACAACTGGGGAGAATAAAATCTAATTGAGAAGGAGGTAGAATATCTGGGCACTTGCCAAAACAGGATTGCAAAAAATTGGTGGATCATGGGCCTTTCCCAGCTGGCTCCCCAAGCCCATCTCTACGAAAGATAAAAGCCCTCGCAAGGGGAGGAACTTATCCAAACCGGGCCTATGGTATACATCTATGGAGGGAAACAATAGAGAGGCCGAATGGAAAGGTGGGCTCGGGTTTAAAGCGGAAATGGGAGGAGTCATGGGATAGAGTTGGGGTACAACCAAGTTTGGCCCAACAGGAGGGGAATCATAAAAACATTGGGAAGAGGAGGGTTGCGGACACAACTCTGCAACTAATTCCCATTAAGGCTGTGGAGGATGCGACTGCAGGTGGAATGGAGACTAAGGAAAAGAAAGGGAGAATGAATGAAGGGAATCATAGCTTGCTTACAGATACAATGGCAGAGGCTACTATGCAGCCCCGCCTAGAGCCATGATTCTCCTTAGTTGGAACTGCCGGGGGCTTGGGAACCCCTGGACAGTTCGAGACCTTTGCCAAGTTGTAAAGGAAAAGAAACCCAAAATTTTGTTCCTTATGGAAACAAAATGTTTACAGAATAAAAAGAACCCGACTCGATTGAAGTTGGGTTTTGCTAGTTTGTTTACTATTGATTATGTCGGAAAAAGTAGAGGGTTGGCCTTCTTATGGAGAGAGGATTGTGAAGGGACAATTCAGAACTACTCGAGGTGGTACATAAACGCAACGGTCAAATCACAACCTGATGATTTCGTTTGGCAGGGAGGATGAGATTGTTGATGGGTCTAAAAAATGGGGTGCAGCTTCTCGTCGTGAAAGACAAATGGTGGAGTTTTGTGATACTATTGAATTCTGTCAATTCATTGACTTGGGGTTTGTAGGGCCAAAGTTTACATGGACAAATGGCAGGGAGGATGACAATTATACGAAAGAATGGCTTGACCGTGCTTTGGCAAACTCGGCATGGTGTGAAGCTTTTTGTGATGTCCAAGTACAGATTCTGGTGGCACGGTCCTCAGACCACAATCCCCTATTGATCCAGTTTGGTGGCCATGGGGAAATGAGACAAGGTGGAAGGAGGAGATTTCGTTTTGAGGCTAAATGGGTACTAGATGCAGAATACACACATGTGGTGCATGAGGCGTGGACTAGGGAGCAACTAGGCCCAAACTGATTGACCACAGTGAGGGAATAATTGGATTACTGCAACAAGGTGCTGAGTAGGTGGAGTAAGAAGAAGTATGTGCATACTGATCGAATACTAAAGGAAAAGACAAACCAGCTAGCTACCTTGCAGCTTAGTAAGGGTCCAGAAAATAGAAAGGAGATTAAAAGCCTACTACAGGAGATCGAAATTCTTCTCGAGCAAGAGGACCTCAAATGGAGACAACAGGCAAAACAAAATTGGTATATGAATGGTGATCGGAATACAGGTTTTTTTCATGCCTGGGCGACTCAAAGAAGACATACAAACCGTATCACAAAAATCCATGATGCAGATGGGTGTGAGAGGACTAACCCGGATGCGGTTAAGCAAGCTTTTTCCCAATATTTCCAAACCATTTACTCCACGGAAGGGACAGTTGGGATTGACCACTGTCTAGCTGGTTTGCCAGCCCAAATCACGAAAGAGATGAATTTTGCTTTGCTCAAGCCTTTTGTTGCAAGTGATGTGGAAGAAGCCCTTTCTCAGATGGCCCCCTTGAAGTCCCCTGGACTGGATGGGTATGCTACCAGTTTTTTTCAAAATTTCTGGAATATGGTGGGCTCTGAGGTATGTTGTGCTGTTTTGGGTTTTTTGAATGAAGGTGTTTTTGACCCTGCCATAAATGAAACTTATATTGCCCTTATACCAAAGAAGAAAAATCCAACTTGTGTGACGGATTATAGACCCATTAGTTTGTGCAACGTCTTGTACAAATTAATAGCAAAGACTTTGGCTAATCGACTCAAAAAGGTGTTGGCCCATATAATTTCTCCTAATCAAAGTGCTTTTGTCCCGGGGAGGCTTATCTCGGACAATGTTTTAGTAGCTTTTGAGGCCTTACATACTATGAATGGAAGACTTAAAGGAAAGGAAGGATTTATGGCTCTCAAATTGGACATGAGCAAGGCTTATGACCGTGTTGAATGGTCATTTCTGGAGGAAGTAATGAGAAAAATGGGTTTTGCCCCTAGGTGGATTGAGCTTATTATGACATGTGTGACCCCTGTTTCTTACTCTGTTCTCATTAACGGCCAACCTCATGGTCGTATTGTACCTACGAGGGGTATTAGGCAAGGTGACCCTCTCTTACCTTACCTTTTTATCCTTTATGCCGAAGGTTTAAGCTCTATGCTTAGAAATGCCGAGGTTTCAAAAGAAATTACAGGGGTAGCTATTTCTAGAGGGGGAACCCGCCTTACTCAGCTGTTTTTCGTAGATGATAGTCTGCTTTTTTGTAGGTCTAATATTGTTGAATGGCTAAAAATCCAGGAGCTCCTTGATGTATATGAACGAGCCTCCGGGCAAAAGCTAAATAGGGAGAAAACCTCTATCTTCTTTAGCAAAAACACCTTTCAAGAGACACGTGAGCACCTGCTGCATGTGGCTAGAGTTGGATCCACAAATAGTTACGAGAAGTACTTAGGCTTACCTGCTCTCATAGGGAGGTCTTGTATACGGTCTTTCAAAAGCATACATGGTAGGATTTGGGATAAACTTCAAGGCTGGAAGGAGAAGTTTCTGACTTTGGCAGGGAAGGAGATTCTCCTCAAAGCTGTAATTCAAGCCATGCCAACATACACGATGAGTATTTTTCAACTCCCCAAAACTCTATGTCGGAGTATTAATTTTATGATGTTGAGGTTTTGGTGGGGGCACAAAGAAAACCTCTCTCGTGTTGCATGGCTGAGTTGGACGAAGATGAGCAAGCAGAAAGACAAAGGCGGACTGGGCTTTCGTGAGCTAGAGCTGTTCAATCGGGCAATGCTAGCAAAACAAGGTTGGCACTTTGTTCAGGATCCCAATTCCCTGGCAGCACAAATTTTTCAGGAAAAGTACTTCCCTCACAGCTCCTTTTTGGAATCCAGACTGGGCAATAAGCCATGGTATGCGTGGCATAGTATATGGCAAGCAAAGAAATTATTAGAGGAAGGCTTAATGTGGCGAATTGGGGATGGAAAGTCAATGAGAATCTGGAAGGACCGTTGGCTACCATCACCTTTTTCACGTATGGTTTTTTCTCCTAACGGATCTCTCCCGAGGGACGCTCTGGTCAGCATATTGCTTGACCCGAATACCCATTGGTGGAACTGTGACCTGCTAAAAGAAAACTTTACTGAGGAGGAGGTGGAATGAATAACGAGTCTGGGTGTTTGTCCAGGAGCCCAACTGGATAAACTAGTTTGGGGGGGGAACCAAAAATGGCGAGTTCTCGGTATGCAGCGCTTATCATCTAGCCAAGGCCATCTCTAAGAAAGAACAGGGGTCTTGTTCCACTGAGGTGAGTTATGGTGATCTTTGGAGAGCAATATGGAAGATTAAGGGACCAAAGGTTACACAGCTTTTTCTGTGGAAAGCTTGTCATAGTATCCTCCCTACAAAAGAGAAGCTTCTGAGCAGGAAAATAACAATGGACCCCTTATGCCCAATCTATGGTTTGTATCCAGAATCTCTGTCTCACATATTATGGAGTTGTCAATCCGCTAGGGATGTTTGGCTAGACTGCCCTCGAGCTTTACAGAAGTACACGAGTGATGATGGGGAGTTTTTGGACCTGTTCAGGAGTCTGTTGGGCCGACTGCAGGAGAAAGATATACGTTTGTTTGCGGGGGTAGCAAGACAGCTCTGGTTTCGACGGAATGTAGTTGTGTTTGGGGGGTCACTTACATCCCCAGCCACTGTGTTACGGATAGCAAAGGAGAAATTAAGGGCTTTTGAACAGGCAGAGGCAAGATGACAACACAATATACGGAACTTGTAGTCCTTAAGGGCTGCAGTCCAGTGGATGCCTCCACCTGAAGGCATGATAAAGCTCAATTGGGATGCATCCCTCTCAAAGGAAGAAAATCGGATGGGCATTGGGGTGGTGGCTAGAGATCATGTTGGCAGTGTCAGGGCCTCTCTCTGTGCTTCCAGGCCCTACATGGTGGATCCGGCAGCTGCAGAGGCGATGGCGCTCTGGTATGCCACAGTAGTCATTCACCCGTTATGTTTGCAGAAAGTCATATTGGAGGGGGATGCTTTGGAAGTGGTTAATAATATGAAGAGGGACGGGCTGTGGAATGTGAGCTATGGATTAGTGCTGGAAGATGCTAAAAATAATATTTGCTTTGGGGTGGACTGGCAGGTGATGCATGTGAGTTGCACAGCCAATGGTGTGGCGCATAAGTTAGCGAAATTAGCAGTTGCGATAAATGATGAACAAACTTTGGGTTGGGGGTTACCACCCTTGTATCCACGACAGTGTAATGGCTGAGCAAGTTTCATGATTGAAATAAAATATATTTTCTCAAAAAAAAAAAAAAAAGCTTCCGCTAGAAATAATAGCAAACATCATCAATGCAATATTTATCTCATACAATGTGTATAGGAGCAATAATAACATAACAAAACTAGTTATAAGCAAAAAACAATACTAAAGTTCAATAATAGAAATAATAACATGCAAACCTCATCATCATCAATAGTTAGAACATCAAATAACAATATTTAATATTGTACAATTTCGGAATTGACCCAATACACATTTAACGAACTATATATTCATGAAACGATACTTGATGGAACGAACTACCACGTTAATCATCCACCAAAAATACCTGATGCAACGAACTACCATGCACATTAAACCCTAAACGAAGTATTGATTAAACATCCATAAAAAAATACTTACTATTTATCATATAGACATAATTACATGTATCACAAACATGTAATTTCTATGTCAATCATATACAACCAAATTATATATGTTACGATGAATATAGACATAATTACATGTAACGTTAAACATTAACAAAACAAGAACAAAATATATAATAAGTTTACCAACTACAAACTCACAGACAATGCTCAATCCAGGTCAATAGCTTCATCATTCTCCAACTTCTCCGCATTATCTGGAGATGATAAAACAATCAATCAGGAAGCAACAGGTACCTTTTTTATCAGGATCCTAAGCCAATAAAATATGTGACTTACTTGATTCTCTTTACTACACAATTTCTCCAATAATATATCCACGTCTGTTCTGTTGTACGTGGATAATTGTTCCCCTACCCTAGCCTTCACTGTCACCGGAGTATTGTCCGATGTAATGTGAAGACTCTGCTTAAATTCATACCTCCAAGTCTTATGCTTGTTTCGCATATCAAGGAAAGCGTCCCGTTTTATGGCAGCAATATTGCACTCAGGCGGGATATAGAAGTGCTTCTGCATAAATTCACGCGTATATTTATATTAACAATACAACATATATTTGAGATAAATATATGAATATACAAATAACTATCATAACTACAATAATATTTAATTATAACATACCATCAAGGCATCCCAGATATCCTCCTTCCTACGTTCTGGTACATTCTTCCACTCATCGCCAATCCTTACATAATTATTGCTCCTAACGAACACTCTCGTCATCCGTCTAAATTTGGAAGCGCTTTGTCCCACAGGCTGCCATGCGGGGTTATACTCACACACGATCCTCTACCTATCGGGGATCTCCCACAACTTGTGACATGACTTGACACTCAAAACATGGTAGTGGGTGGTGCCATTTTGATCTACACCTAATACATTAAAGATTTAAACAAGTTAATTACATATTTAAACTAACTACATATTAAAATAAAAAAATATTACAATTTTTTAGCACATATACTTACTTATTGTCCGAACCTCGTCCATCGCCAACGGGCATGTAGAGGCATCATTGGGATGCGTGTCCTGCGCGGCACCATCCTCATCACCCACATTGCTATCAAGGGGCTGTGTCTCATCACTCTCATCCACTTGTGGTCCGGTGGGGTACGGGTGCCGCTCAAAATGGCCATGTGAAATGATTCCCATATCGCTCAACGTCGTGAAGTCAAGCGTGAAAGGTGTGGATGTGCCCCGCTCTGGCAGAATATGCTGAGAATCTCCATGAACATCACCATCAAAGCCAAAGTCCTGCCCCGCATCGGTCTGCCCTTCCACATGATGTGGAAGTACTGGTCTATACCCTTCTGGCTCCATATCGGCCCGAGGGGATGAGCCCGACGCCAGATGTCAACCACACGGTCGGTTGCCTCTATGCTTTTCTCTTTCCCCTATAACTCATATTTCCCTGCAAAATACGTTACGAACCGAATTAGTATTTAAAATAAGTAAATATGTACAAGCATATGTAAAGTAATCATACATTTAAAATTTTAAACATATACTAGTTATTCAATTAATTATATATCGTTTACTCATCGTACATATAAATTTTATGGTTAACATAAAAAAACAATTACAAATTAATGTAGATATTTCTTTTTTTTTTTTTTTAAAAAAAAAAAAAAAAATTCAAAGATAAGGGTGTACTCCAATTTCATTAAATGACATATGCTTCGATTGGTTATAAATCGGGTCGAACGTAATCGACATCATCATGTGAGTTAACATGATCATGATTGGTACTTAAGAGGAGGGGCTTAATCTCGTGGTAGCTGACACTAGAATCATCAGGCCCTTGACCCTAACCAACATCATACATATTTTTAGGTTTAGTCTTTACAGCAAAATCCCAATCTGGGTTCCTTTCATCTTCGATGTAAAATACTTGGTCAACTTGTGAAGTTAGTACAAATGGCTCATCCGTAATCCTCTTTCCAGTGTGGATAAGGTTTATGAAATTGACACCCGTTATGCCATACTCGTCAACCTTGTACCCTCTGTCCCTCGTGTTGTCCGCCCAATCACACTTGAATATAACATACTTTGTCCTATTGTAGTACTCAACCTCAATTATTTGGGTTAACTTCCCATAATACGTTTCGCCATCAGTATTCGGTACACACATGCTGCTATTCTGAGTCCTTTTTTGTAATATTAACTGCAAGAGTGCGGAACAACTTCCCGTTAACCACATATCTGTTATACTGGACTGCTGTTTCCTTTGGCCCTTTACAGTGCATTACCAGTTTCTCACCCATCTCCTGTCTGCGTAAGTTGTCCAATCCATTGACCTATGTACAATGGAGGGTGAGAAGTCAAATTGGTGTATAGGATTTGTATGCGAAATAGATATACTCGTCATTTAACAGGTAAGAAGACATTATTCTTATGTAGTCACGATACCAATCGACAAATTGTTCGAAATGTTGACTTTTCAATTGATTGTCCGCTGTTCACCCTCTAAGCGTTTCCATGTGCATCCTACAATTAGAAATTAAATTCATTATGGTGCATTAGAAATTAAGGTTGTACAAGGAATGGTAGGGCATGTACTAGTGACATGACTCACGTCCGTAGCGGTAGGAACTCGTCCGAGTTAAACAATATATATCGATGAATCTGTGCCAGTGTGATATGGTTGAGGATGACTCATGTTCCCGCCCCCTTACAACCATCAAGGTTTCTTTAGGCCTTATTATGAAACGTCGGTGCGTTATCCAAATACATCGAGCAGAATGTCACCAACTCAGTTGCTATGTAGCCTTCCGCAATACATCCCTCGGGAGTCGCTTTATTGCGCACATTAGATTTGAACCTCTTAGGCTCCTACATATGAAAATCAATCAATCAATTGCAGTGATTCACTGTCTTTTAGTGGTGGGGAAAAATAATAATAATAACAATTTAACGATCAAAATTTACCTCTTAGCCGGATACATCCACTTATACTACACTGGTCCACCCAGTTGGCATTCACGGATAAGATGCACGACAACATGAACCATGCTAGTGAAAAAATTTGGGGAAAATACATGTTCGATCTTGCACAAAGTCACACAGACTTCACTCTGGAGTCTGTACAAATCATCTAGTGTCAGAGTAGTTGAACATATGCCCCTGAAGAATGTTCCTATCTCAACCAAAGGTCTGACCACGTTACCTGGCAGTGACCTACGTAAAGCAATGAGTAGAAGTTGTTGTATTAGTATGTGATTGTCATGACTCTTCAAACCCGTCATCGTACGTTCTTTGAGTCGTACGCATTTGAAAATATTCGAGGCATAACCATCGGGCACCCTCACATCCCAAAGCACTTTCAAGAAACTGGTTTTATCTTCATTGGACATCGTATGGCAAGGTGGGGGTATATAGATTTTTTCATTCTTCGTAATGAATGAAGTAGACGTCTCAATCCCATCTCTTGCAAGTCTTTGCGAGCATCGTAGTTGTCATTTGTTTTCCCTTTGATGTTGAGTATTGTGCCAAGAATGTTGTCCATCACATTCTTCTCTATGTGCATCACATCAAGGTTGTGCTGTAGGAAATTATCCTTCCAATACGGAAACTTAAAGAAAATACTCTTCTTCTTCCATAATACATGATTGGTCCCTTGTGGTCTGGTGTTGGGAGTACTATTCTTCCGCTTCTCTCCCTACTTCTTGCTACTGTTTGAATTTGACTTGCTGGCATCCTCATCCCCAAATGGCATCCCTTCTAACTATCTTAGGATTTCATCTCCACTTAGCACATCGGGTGGACATTGTAGTTCCTGGTTATTGTCAAAATTTCTTTTGTTCTTCCTCCACGGATGGTCTAAGGGCAAGTATTGCCTATGACCCATAAAACACAATTTGTGGCCGTGTTTTAACTATCTAGACCTTGTTGACTGCATACAACAAGGACATGCCTTTGCTCCTCTGGTAGGCCATCCTGACAGATCTGTGTATACCGAAAAATCATTAATTGTCCACATCAATTGTGCTCACAACATAAAGTGTGTTTTAGTGGAAACATTAAATGTGCATACTCCTACATTCCATAATTCTTTCAATTCCTCAATTAAGGGATGTAGGTAAACGTCTATATCCATTCCAGGTGAACTCGGGCATGGGATAATCAGGGATACTATGAAAGACGTTTGTTTCATGCATATCCAAGGAGGCAAGTTGTATGGCACAAGTATTTCGGGCCAAGTGCTGTGAGATGTACTAAGGTTCCCAAAAGGATTAAATCCATCTAAGATTAGTCCAAGCCTTACATTCTTGCTGTCCGCTGCAAATTCTGGATACAACTGATCAAATGACTTCCATGCTTCATTGTCGGCCGGATGCCTCAATTTACCGTCCTTTGGACGGTTGTCTGCATGCCACTTCATATGAGGTGATGTATACTGTGACATAAACAACCTCTATAGTCTTGGTATGAGTGGAAACCACCGCAACACTTTCACCGGGCGTTTTTTACTTGACGATATGGGTTGACCGTCCTCATCTAAATGAATTTCATCTTTCCACTTAAATTTTCCACAAACTGTACATGAATCTAACTCCTTGTTGCCCTTCCAAAATAACATGCAGTCATTACGACAAACTGAAATCTTCTCATACCCGAGTCCCATGTCCCTTAGATATTTTTTTGCCTCAAAAGTATTAATCGGCAAAGCTTCATTATCCGTAGGCAACAATTGATTGATGAACTCAAGGAGAGATGAGAATATTTTGTTACTAATTCCACCAACACACTTCAAGTTGTACAGATAAATAGTTGTGTTTAGCTTGCTATGTTTGGCCCTATCATATAGCGGTGTCTTTGCCTCTTTAAGCAACTCGTGGTACTTTCAGGCATCAACTTTATCCACTTCTTCGACTACGATTTCTTCATCACCCTGCACAACGACTTGAGGCTCGCAGTTGTCTTCCCCGACATCGTGCATGCCGAACACATCACGCAACATAGCGTGCATATTTTCACCTTGATCACTGCTTCCACCTACTTCATCTATGGCCGGATGATTCGAAGGAGACGGTTCAACATGGTCCCGGACAGGCTTCTCACCATGAAACATCCAGTCCTTATATGTAGGAAGTATGCTTTTTCCCCCTATCAAGTGGTTGAGAACAACGCCTGGCGGATAGCACTGGTTAAGGCGACACACCTTACACGGGCAATAAATCTTACCATTAGGTATTGTGCAGTTCCCAACTGCGAAGTCCACGAACAATCTACAACCGTCTTTGTATTCCTACGTACTCCTAGGCTTTGTCATCCAACTCTTGTCCATTGTTGTATATGGACATTAGAGAGAAATATACGCGACTTAAAAGTATTCAATAAACCCATACATATTTAATGGAATTTACATGCAAACTTAATTACTAGCTAAGGTTGTTGGTAATTTATTTATTTTTTACTCATGAAAATTTCTTAAACTTAAACGAAATAACAACTATTCCAAATGGGGACCATCAATAATGATCATCTATCTAGGCTAGTTTTTTTCATGTTTTTTTTTTCGTAGTGTTTAGGGTTTTCTTCACGCACTTTTTTATTATTTTTTTTTTCTTTCTAATTTACATTATTTGATGTTGTTTAACCGTTAACATTCTTCATTCACATTCAGATTCTATCATTTTTTTCCCAAAAGTTCATATATATGCATTTGTTAGATGTTGGGGGCCCTAGTTAAATAAAATAAATCTAGCTAGGGTACGAAGTCAATTTATTTTTGTTGTTGTTTTTTTTTTTTTTTTTTTTTTTTTAAAATTTTTTTTTCCTATTGTCAAAGTTTTTGGTCGTATAACATTTATAAGTATTAATAGGGCAAAACCTAAACAATATACAAGTCTAAATCTAAATGCATTTATTATTATATATCACTAAACAAATTAAATAAATAAATCTAAGTTAATTACTAGTTTCCGGATATAACCGATCAAAACCACATGGTTGTTCATATATACCACGTGCATACCAAATAACAATCATAACACACAGCAAGAATTACCTAAATAATTAACAAATTAACAATAAAGATTGACTATCTCATACAAAGCAAAAATTTAAATAAGATATATATAATAACATATATGTAAAATTGTTATATATAATATATATATACCCGGCCATATATATATTACAAAAAAATTGAAATGCATATAGCTAGGGAGGAATGACAGAGTGAATCAATTCATGTAAATATATCAATTATCTTGCACAAAACCAGAGTCATAATTATTTTCTTTTCAAACGTATTACACGAAATTAGCACGTAATCACCCAAACTTGCATACAAACACCAAATCCAAACCAAACAAATAAATAAATACAAGGATGCATGTGTGTATATATATATAGTGAGGAGCTCTTGTAGGAGCTAGAAATGGAGGGAGAGAGGAAGACGGCCGGAGATCGATGGCGGAGAGACGGCCGGCGGGTTTAGCTGCGCGCGAAGGATCGGAGACTTCGTGAGAGAGAAACTACTGAGCTTGAGAGTACATATACGACCGGCGGGTGGAGAAGAGAGAAAAAAAAAAAGAATCTTAATCGAGCTTCAGCTATGGCGGAAGAAAGAAAGAAAACCGGAGAAAACAAGAGACAAAAAAAAAAAAAAAAAAAAAGCTGAGTCATGGCGCTCTGCACATTGAGGAGATGGGACGTATGCGCGCGGGGGAGAGGGTCTCGAGGGGATTCCTGACGTGTCACACATGGCAAATCAGGATTTTTTGTAAAAAAATAAAATATAGATAAATATTTTAATTATAATTAAATAATTTTTTGACGTGGCAATGTACCACGTCAGAATTCTCTGACGTGGTAAATGTTGACTCGTCAGAAAATATATAATTTTTTAAGTTTTAAAATCCATAAAAATTTTCTGAAGTTGCAATATTTAACACGTCAGAATTTCTTGACTTGGTAAAACAAACACGTCAGAAAATTCTAACGTGACACTATTCACGCATTAGAAAAAAAATTTCTAACGTGACAAAATTGCCACGTCAGAAAATTAGTGACGTGGCAACAAAACGTGTACTGTAGCCACGTCAGAAAATGATATTTTTTTTGTAGTGCTTTTTCTCTCACTCTTCTCTCCCTCTCCCTCTTGCTCACCGAGGCATTCTTGGTTTTTTGTACAAACCCACCCAATAACCCCTCCGGTCATATTTCCTTCTAGTTTCAAATCATTCTTCTTCACCTACACCCCATGAGACTGACCCAATTCCTCAAGACCAAGCTTTTGATTTTCTCATGTTTGTTGCATTAGCTTTCGATTCCATATGGTTTGCAAGTAAGAGAGCTATCCATTGTAGAGAAAGCACCTAAGCCATGCCCATCATGAGCACCAAAACAAACAAAAGATCTGAAATCCAGCTCCTACTTTCAAATTAACCACACCTAAACTCATCCGAAATCCAAACAAAAATTTCCCAACATGAGCACCAAAACCCATCGTCACAGATGGGGTTTAGATCCACCATAGGCCGACTGTATCAAATTCTTCTTTCTTCTAGTATCAAATCCTTCTTCTGTGGTAACGTTTTTTAAGCTTCAAAATTGAAAGTTTTCTTGGGTGGTGGTGGTGTGGAGGGAGAGAGAGTGAGGAGAGGGAATAAATAATTGCAGAGGTTGGCCATGGGGGGTTTGGGTTGAGGCGGAGGGAGAAAGAGAGAGAAAGAGAGAGAGAAAAGTGAAAAAAAAAGAGAATAAATAGATTAAATAATAATATTTAAAGAAAAGTAGAGAATGGAATAAATAAGCGGTTGGAGTTTGTATAGAAAAATGAGTAGGTAAAATAGAGAATAGTGTTTTTTTACTAGGTAAAGAGAAGCTTATACATCATATTAAATGGGAGGTGAGGATTCAATTTACTTCAAAAGGTAAATTTAAGAAGAATAGAAGGAATTATATTCTTTGTAGTGTTTGGGGTATAAATGGAATTTTGATTTAATTCTTTGTAGGTTGAGATGCTAGTAGATTGATTTGTATAGAGATTTTGAGCCCGTTTGAGAGTGCGATTTAAGAGAAATAATCTGCGTTTTAAAACCAAATCGCAATTTTGGAGTGTTTGGGATTGCGATTTTAAAAACTCAAATTTTAAAATCTTGGAAAAATCCGTGATTTCGATAAGCTGATTAGAGGGTGCTTATTTGAAAAAGTACGAATTTAGTCAAAAACCACAATTTCGCTTAAACAAAAAAGTGGTGCAATATTTACTTATTTTTGAGCGGGAATGAAAACAATTATAAGAATACCTACTTAAAATATATTAAAACCCTTCGTTTCTCTTCTTTTTCTTCATCCTCTCTCCACCCCTTCATCCTCTTTCCGCCCCTTTGCTGTTTCTCGTGTAGCTGTTGTTCATCCTCTCTCTGCCCCTCCATCATGTAAGTATCTCATCCTATAGAACTCTTTTGCTTTTGTAAACCTCTCCTCCGTTTGGTGTTTATGCGGATGTTGTTTTTTGTGGTTTTGTGTTTTCACTGTCTGTTATGTATTTTTTTGTGGTTTTGTGTTTTCTCTGTCTGTTGTATATGCGCTTTTGTAGTTTGAATCGTGTGATGCGGTTTTATGAATAAAAATTGTCTTGTTTTTTTCAAAGTTGATTTTTGATTATTGTGCACTACGCTATGAGCAATGACGAATCCTTATTGGTAATTTGGCCTTGAAACTGCAATTATATGCTAATGTTATCAAAACACTCAATTGATAAAAAAATTACTTTTTAGCATGTTTTACCAAACGCCTGTGCGATTTTTAAAAACGCAATTTTTAAAATTGCACTTATTAAAATCATTCTCCCAAACTGGCCCTTTGAAGCTTTAGCTTCTTGTATAGCTCTCCTATTTTTTTTTTATTTTTTTTTATTTTTTATTTTTTTAAAAAAAAGAGTTGTTTCGTTAATGAAAGTTGGTCATTATCCCTAGAATGAGTCCCTCGAAATTGAAAGAGCCCAGATGAGCAAGCACCTCCATATATAAGTATCCTTAAAATATATATATATATATACACATACAGACACTTAGGCCTTGTTTAGTTCGCGAAATATCTAGTCCATTGAAAAATGATTAGCTATTACTGGAAATAGAAAAGTGTGGAATAGATTAGTTATTCATATTCCTTTGTTTGGTTGTAACGCTGAAATAGACTAGCTAATCTTATTTCTTCGTTTGGTACAATGCAGTATGTTGGTGAATGGAATCATATTGTGATCAAATTTCCTAAAATATCCTTATAATACAAATACAATTTATATTATTAAGGACTTTCATTTTTTTTTTTTTTTTTAAAAAAAAACATAAACAACTTTACTATAATTTCTTTTTATTTTTTTGTTTTTAATTATGTCAGGTATGTGGCCTTTTTTTTTTTTTTT
>NC_081544.1:22157880-22158174 GCF_901000735.1 Corylus avellana
AATATAGTTGGAGAAAACAGAATCAAACTCAATCTTGAAATCAAAAAAATATAGTTGGAGAATGTAGAGAGAATCAAAAGAAATAATAAAAAAAAAACAGATTATATATATGTATTTTATAAAAACCTTACAAATTATGTTTCTCCGAAAACTGAGAAAAAAGAGATACGGAGAAACAGAATAAAAAAAAAGGTACATAAATATTTAAAAAAAAAACAGAGAAACAAAGAGAAGAAAATCAGAGAGAAACGGTACAGAGGATCAAAAGAAATAAAAAAACAGAATTAAAAAAAA
>NC_081544.1:22158306-22170038 GCF_901000735.1 Corylus avellana
AAAAAAAAAAAAAAAACGGAGAAACGGTATAGAGAAGGGAGACGACATAGAGAAAAAAAAAAATCGTTTGCACTTGAAGAAAAACTGTATCAGAAGAATCAGAGAGAAAATAGAAAGAGAGATAGAAAAAGATATAAAAAGAGAGAAAACGAAATATAGAGACGAAGAAAAGAGAAACGAATATATATATATATATATAGAAGAATCAGAGAGAGAGAACGAAATTTAATCTCACAAGTGAGGTTTTTTGTGGCAATTTACACAATTAATTTAATCCCACAGGAAATGATTAGCTAAGCCACACATTTTTGAGTGGCTTAGCTAACCGTGTGTATGAGATTAGTAGTCCCATAGGAATTGACTATTCCCATAAATAGAGTGTTACCAAACAAAGGACTAGCTATACCTAGTATTAGCTAATCCAATCCAAGGTTCTATTCCGCAAACCAAACAGAGCCTTAAGTCTTTCCACTGTCATTTAAGTCTTTGGCCTACTACAGTTTAAAGGTTAGGGTTGTTGATTTAGAATTAATTATTACAGAAAAATATGGAGACAAAAGAACTTAATAATTTAAAAATAATTAAAAAAACAAAACAGTAGTATATTATTGTTTTTTTGTTTTGTTTTGTTTTGTTTTGTTTTTTTTTTTTGACATATCCACATAAGAGGAAGGAGTGAGAATTTGAACTAGTAACCTCTGCTTCATAAGGCGTGATCCCCACCAAATGGACTACCCCTTAGAAACTTCAAGATCCTTGTTACTTTTTCCACGCAAGTGCTCTAATTAATATGTGACACAGACTTATAAATAATACTCTAGTACATGATATTAACATTAAAAAAAAAAAAAAAGATTGTCACACACATTAATTAATTGATGATCACCTTTATTTTACATATGACGATAAAGCAGAAAATGAATAAATTGAGATATTTGAAGAATAACATTAAAATTTTATTTAGAGAATTAAATAAAAACAATGATATATATATATATATACTTGAAGAATAACATTAAAATTTCTTACACAACGTAAAAACAAATCATAACAGAAAGACACTTTCGTGGGGTGCCGTCAATGTCATGCACCCATTTTAATAACGAGAAATGCCCAACTGCATGCAATTAATGCGAAGAGGAGCCAGTTCAAAAATGGACGATCGAGAATTAATTTAGTGCAAACATCCCTATATATTATTAATTGTGAATCATATTTAGTCCATAATTTTTCATGTAATTTTAATTAAGCCCTTAGATTTTCAATTTTGACAATTAGGTCCTTAAGTTTTCTTTTTTAATTTAAAATAGGTAATTCAGTCAACCTTTCCTCCAATATAATTAATAAATATTGAAAGGTTAATCGATCCGCAGTTAATTTTTGTTTAATTTTAATACTATTTCTTATAAGCAGTATATGTTTTTCGGAAGTAAGTTAAATAGGACACCTAAACCTTCATGGAAAGGATTTGACATCCTATATGTTTTCAGAAACCCAAGTTTTGGAGGGTAATTCTATTATTATAAAAAAGGAGTTAAAGGAGCATAGAGTTCACATATTACAGCATAGATTTTCAGCCCTAAATTTTCATCTCATCGTTTCTTTCTTTAGAATAGCCAGCTTTATATCGCAAGACAGAAACCCCAAACAACCACTCACAAACAAACATTCTCCTCCACCCTTGATCTAAAGGAGGGTGAGGGTTTCTACTCTAATGGAGTCCTCCACTCTTCCCCCAGATATGTTATTCGAAATCTTTAGCCGAACAAATCTAAAGACTATTGGGCGATGCAGAATGGTCTCCAAGGATTTGAACTTGATCACCTATGAGTCAAGTTTCATGCAAGCATTCCGTCACAGAACAAAAACAATAGCTGGATTCTTCACACAAACCTCGTTTTCTAGCAAGCCCATGTCTCAGCGTTTTGTCTCCATCACGGATTTTGGTACTGATTCCAACCTGCTCTCCCTTAATTTTTTGCCTTGTCATGCCAAAATCAAAGCAGCTACCAAACAAGGTATCTTATTATGCGTGAATGAAAATAACACAAGAAGATTACGAATACCCGAATATTATGTCTGCAAGCCTAGTACCGAAGAATGGCACCCCATACCAAATCCTAGAACACGATACTTCACCGAAGGAATTGGCATGGTGGCAATCAGATTAGATCCTTTATGCTATAAGATAGTTCGATTTTCAAAACCTAAGTGTGCATGCATCAACTACAAGTCTATATCGTACAATGCTCTTCATTGCGAAATTTTTTCATCCGAGACATGGGCATGGAAACGATTAAATGATGTTTTGTTGCCATGGGGCGAGCTCTTAAGTTGGAAACCTGCCGTGTCTACACGCGGTGCACTTCATTGGCTTATAACCAACAACAAAATCTTCGCATTTTTTGTAGATACTGAGAGTTGGATAACATTTGAACTACCTTTCGCTTTGTGCAATGAGCATCATTTTGAGCATATGAAGGTAGTGGAGTATGGTGGCCGCCTTGCGATGCTTTGCATGGAAGAGAGTTCTTTGCACCTGTGGGTAATGGAAGATTATGACACCAAAGTTTGGAGTAAGAGACAAACTATGAGCATTGAAGCCGTTCAGCGTGTAGAACACGATACGTCTCCCTTATGTTTTGACAATTCTGATATTGCACTCATGCAGGGGTTTTGCAGCCTAATATTGTACAACTTTAAAACTTGCAACTCCAATGTATGCAAGTTGAGGATCGATGACCATCCAGATGAAGTTTTTCCCTTCCAATCTGATATAGAATAGGTTCTTTTGAAGAGTTATGGAAGAAGGAAACGTTATTTAGAGTTCGTTGGTATGATATTGTTAGTATTTGGTAGAGATTTTCTTGTTAGTATGATAAAGAAAAAAATCTTAAATTTAAATATGTATTTGACATCTTTATTGTTTTCTGTTCCGTATGAGTCGGTTTAATTAAGTTCATTCAATTTCTTTTATCTTATGTTACTTTTCTTTTGGTTCTACGTTATCGACTCCTAATTATGCTGGGACAAGGAGAAACAATTGAATTTAATATGATTTCTCCACTTGTTTAGAACAGTATGACGCAGAAAAGAAAAAAAAAAAAAGAAAGAAGGAAAAACAATTTCGGAAACTGTTCAAGCCCTTAATAATAATAATAATATCATGGTCCACATGGATGAACATAAATATATATATATCCAGAATATGTTTCCAAAAATAGTTTTCGTACAAAGTTTCTTTGGTACTGATTCTACTGAACAAAAATAAGCTTCATAGAAGTTAATTTGTCTATTTAATTAGCTATCGATTTTTCATTTTTATTTTTTTTCAAGCCTGAAGTAATAGAAATTTATCCAAGAAACCTTATTCTTCAAAACTAATAATTTCAAAAGATGACTTTTATAAAGACATGACACAAACCAAGTTTTTTCTGCCCTCAAGTGAAAGGATGACACATCAACGTGAAACAACAAAAGTGAATATTGTAAAAACACAATATCTTTGCCTTTTTCTATCCCCCAACAAAATTCAAGAAAGAAAAGTACATGAAATAAAAAATCAGATTCTAAACAATCTTTTTTATTTTTTATTTTTATCTATGGGAATAGAGAAATGTAAAGAAATGAAGTTTTATAACACTCAGTTTTGATATTTTTGAGGGTAGCTTGGGGCCACCCCTCCTCTTCATCATTTTGAGGTGGTTCGGCCACTCGATCTTTGAGTTGCTCCTTTTTAATTTTTTTAAAAAATATGTGTATCTTAAGAAGAAAAGTGGTCAGGTGTTTTTTGTTATCCAAATTGATGGGGATATTTGGGAGAGTGGCTTTTTATTTTTTATTTTTTATTTTTTTATTTTTTTTCACAGTTTGGTAGCTTAATGTGTACAAATAGTTGAGAGGGTTTTTGATATTTTTTCCAAAGTTTTTACTTATCTTAACAATAGTCACATCAGCTAAATCAATCCCAAGCATTGATTTTTTGGACCACAGCTTTATGCCAACACGCCATTGATAATGAAAGAAAGCAAATAAATTTGCTTTTGGTGGAATTAATTTCGCTTCGTTCTCATTGTATATATATATATAAGAAGAAGAGTTGCTCAAAATATATATATATATATATATATATATATAGAGAAAGAGAGAGAGGAAGAAGAGTTACAATTGCAATCAAATTTAACAACCTTAAACTTGATAGTAACTAGGAGAACTAATACAATAATAACTAGAAGAACTAATACAACTAAAGAACTTAATAAGAAGAGATAAAACTACTCTAAAGATAATTACAAGAGATAAAACTACTCTAAAGATAATTAGAAGAGTTGCATTTAAATGTAGCTATATCTTATAGAAGAGATTTGGTTGTACTTCAACTGCTAGATATGATGTTCCTTAACAGATAAGACATAAAATTGACTTTTCCATGTTAGTACATCAAATGCATTTAGCATGGATTTTTATATAAAATCATGTCAATTGACACTTGTACAACAGTCAACTATTTCAAAATAGATGATAGCTAAATAAAGTCAATTGATATCTTCAAGTTCCAAGATTACTTTTAACTTTTTCTTTAAATTTTTTTTTTTTTTTTTTTAAAAAAAGCATGATTTTGATGAGTAATGCTAAGTACCATCTTTTTATCCTCCTAAAATTGATGTGGCTTTCAAAATAACAATTAGATCAAAATTCAAGTGTGATTCATCAAAAATTTAATGGTGATTTTAAAAGCCATATCAGCTCTAGGAGAATTTTAGGAGGATAAAAAGATGGTACCTAGCATTACTCAATTTTGATCTGTGCCAATGATAATATACATTGATAAAAATGTTATTTATTTATTTATTTATTTTATAAAAATAGAGCATATTACTTTAACAAAACAATATCAATGAAAAAAAAAATTATATTCAAATGTGATTTATGTTTTGTTTAACTCTTTGAATGTCAACGTCCCAATCCGTATTCATATTTGCAACATATTCTAATGAATCAACAATAATATAAAGTAAATAACATATTAGAAAGATCATTATTTTTCCATCATTAATAATAACACAATTTAAAAATTAATCACTGATATATGTTTTTTTTTTTGAAAAAAAAAATCGAAAAATATATAGCATATTATAGTTTTATTTCAAGTTTTCCTTTGATTTTAAACTAATTAATTAACAGCATGACATGTCAAAGCAATCAATCACATAGCTCTCATTTGACATGTTATGTGCCAATTGTACTTGTCATATGGCACAATTATGTTAAAATTGTAAATATATTATAAATAAAAAAGTTAAGAATTCTAAATTTATGGTATATTTTTAATTTTAAGTAATTGAGTCTCGTAACAAGTACAGTTGGCACATGACATGTCAAACAAAAGCCATGTAGCATTAAAATTGATTGGTTTGACATGACATACCCTTTACTAATTCTATTAAACCAAAAAAGAAAACTTAAGGACCTAATTGTCAAAATTGTAAATATAAGGGCTTAATTAAAATTACATGAAAAATTATGGACTAAATATGATTTTTTTTTTTTTTTTTTTTTTTTTTCATGTAAAGTTTATCTGTTTGACTTCTATATATTATTATTATTATTATTATTATTATTATATATATAAGAATGTAATGAGAATTTTCAAAAAAAAAATAATATTTGACTTTAGCCAATCAAAGAAGACCTTGTCACAATCAAATGGCTCACGACTGAGCCTGGAGAGAGTGGCACACACGTTTATGAATAGACTGTAGTTATATTATATAGTAGTAGAATTTGGTAGAAGGTTATGAGGCTTTGTTGTGTGCTGAACCAGCCTATTTATTGGGATAATGTAGTGTCTTTAGGGACGCAGGAGTAGAGGAGTAAAATTATATATGAATGCCTATCTGTGTGGGTCAGTTTTTGCTTCTACGTGCAATTTATAGCATTGGAGAAATTAAATATATATATAAGGGATTCGAATAAGTGAGACCTCCACTTCACGAGGCGTAGTTTTTAACCAATTGAACTGCCCCTTAGAGGAATAGAAATGCATTAATTAAGCACTAAGAACATTTCTAACAGATTAGGTAAAAGAACAACATTAGCTGCATTTAACTATTATTGTTCTTTTTTCAGCTCCAACAGATTAGCTCCAGAAGAGCTAAACTATCATTTTTGCTATAGTAATGGCAATATCTTGCTATTTACTGTAGCACTATGTTCATGTTTTTTAATCTTTTTTTCTCTCTCTTCTCTCCCTCTCCCTCTTCCTCACCGAGGCATTCTTGGTTTTTTGTACAGACCCACCCAATAACCCTTCCTCTCAAATTTCCTTCTAGTATCAAATCATTTTTCCTCACCTACACCCCATGAGATTGACCCAATTCCTCAAGACCAAGCTTTTGATTTTCTCATGTTTGTTGCATTAGCTTTCGATTCCATATGGTTTGCGAGTAAGAGAGCTATCCATTACGGAGAAAGCACCTAAGCCATGTCCATCATGAGTACCAAAACAAACAAAAGATCTGGAATCCAGCTCCTACCTTCAAATTAACCACACCTAAAATCATCTGAAATCCAAACAAAAATTTCCCAACATGTGCACCAGAACCCACCATCATAGATGAGGTTTAGATCCACCATAGGCCGACTATATCAAATTCATCTTTCTTCCAGTATCAAATCCTTCTTCTGTGGTAGCGTTTTTTCACAACAACAAAAAAAGGCAATTTTGTGACGTGTCAAACAGTATCCTTTTTTTGCCACGTTAGTAAATTTTGATGTGTCAAAACTGGCACGTCAACAAATTTTTTTTTGACGTGCCAGAAGTGGCACGTCAACATTTACTGACGTGTTGAATATAACACGTCAGGATTTACTGACGTGTCACTATTTGACACGTCAGTAAATTTGAATTCAATTTTATTTTAAAACTTTTTATTTAAATAACTTAATAATTTAATATTTACTGATGTGTCAAAGTTAGACACGTCAGTAATTATTGACGTGTTACTTTGACACGTTAATAAATTATTGATGTGTCAAAGTGGCACGTCAATAAATATAATGTTTAAAGAAATTCCTTCTAGTATCAAATCATTTGGCACGTCATAATTTCTTAAAAATTTTTTTTCTTCTTTATATATATATATATATTCCTGACGTGCCTATGTGGCACGTCAGGTCAGGAATTTTAACACGTCAGGAAATTTAAAATTATTAAAAAATAATAATTTTTCTTTTTTAAAATTTTTTCTGGATTTTTTTTTTCAATTAAAAATATTTACTGACATGTCAAAATTTGACACGTCAGTAAATTTTTTGACGTGTCAGAAAGTGACAAGTCAGAAAATTTTTCTGACGTGCCAATTTTAACACGTCAGAATTTTCTGACGTGTTAATTTAACACGTCAGAAAATTCTGATGTGTTAAATCCAACACGTCAGGAATTTTCCATTCCTGACATCCATATTCTTCACACCTGAAACACGTCAAAAATGCCCCGTCAGGAGGATTTCCTGACGTGTTAGACCATCTAACACGTCAGGCTTGTGTCAGCAAAAAATTGATTTTTTGTAGTGTTTAAGCTCCAAAATTGAAAGTTTTCTCAGGTGGTGGTGGTGCGGAGGGAGAGAGAGTGAGGAGAGTGAAGAGATAATTAATTGTAGAGGTTGGCCATGGGGGGTTTGGGTTGAGGCGGAGGGAGAAAGAGTGAGAGAGAGAGAAAAGTGAGAAAAAAAAAGATTAAATAATAACATTTAAAGAAAAGTAGAGAATGAAACAAAGAAGCTGTTTGAGTTTGTATAGAAAAATGAATAGGTAAAATAGAGAATAATGCTTTTTCACTAGGTAAAGAGAAGCTTATACAACATATTAAATGGGAGGTGAGGATTCAATTTACTTCAAAAAGTAAATTTAAGAAGAATAGAAGGAATGATATTCTTTGTAGTGTTTGGGGTATAAATGAAAATTTGATTTAATTCTTTGTAGGTTGAGATGCTAGTAGATTGATTTGTATAGAGGTTTTGAGCCCGTTTGAGAGTGCGATTTAAGGGAAATAATCTGCGTTTTTAAACTAAATCGCAATTTTGAAGTGTTTGGGATTGCGATTTTAAAAACTCAAATTTTAAAATCGTGGAAAAATCCGCGATTTCAATAAGCTGATTAGATGGTGTTTATTTGAAAAAGTGCGAATTTAAACAAAAATCACGATTTCGCTTAAAAAAAAAATAAAATTGGTGCAATATTTACGTATTTTTTAGCGGGAATGAAAAAAATTACAAGAATATATACCCACCTAAAATATATTAAAACCCTTTGTTTATCTTCTTTTTCTTCATCCTCTTTCCGCCCCTTTATTGTTTTTTGTGTAGCTGTTGTTCATCCTCTATCTGCCCCTCCATCAGGTAAGCATCTCATCCTATAAAACTCTTTTGCTTTTTTAAACCTCTCCTCCGTTTGGTGCTTATGGTATTTTTTGTTGTTCTGTGTTTTCTCTATCTGTTGTATATGCGCTTTTGTAGTTTGAAACGTTTGATGCGGTTTTATGAATAAAAATTGTCTTTTTTTTTTTTTTTTTTTTTCTTTCTTTTTCCAAAGTTGATTTTCGATTATTGTGCACTGCGCTATGAACAGTGACAAATCCTTATTGGTAATTTGGCCATGAAACCGCAATTATATACTAATGTTATCAAAACACTCGATTAATAAAAAAAATATTTTTAGGAAAAACTTCACTTTAGCCCCCTGAACTTCCAAATCTTTTATTTTGGACCCCTAAACTTTCAATTACTCTCAATTAGAACCCTTCTGTTCATTGTAACTGTTAAAAATACAAAAAAAGACCAAAATGTCTTTGATTTTCATTTTTTTTTAAATAAAAAAAACATTTTGAAACTTGGAATTTTATACAAAAGTTAGGGGTATAAACGTCATGTAATGTTTAAAATCTGACGGAGGAGTCCACATTAAGAGTAATTGAAAGTTCAGGGGTCCAAAATAAGAGATTTGAAAATTCAGGAGGGGTTTGTAAAATCGAGTGAAAGTTTAGGGGGCCAAAATGAAGTTTTTCCTATTTTTTAACATATTTTACCAAACGCTTATGCGATTTTAAAAAGGTTGCAATTTAAAAAAACACAATTTTTAAAATCGCATTTATTGAAATCGCACTCCCAAATGTATAGCTTTTTTTTCTTTCTTTCTTTCTTTCTTTTTCTTTTTTTCTTTTATTTTATTTTTATTTTTTTAAAAAAAGAGTTGTTTTGTTAATGAAAGTTAGTCATTATCCCTGCTAGAATGAGTCTTACGCGTACTAATTATCCCTTGAAATTGAAAGAGTCCAGGTGAGCAAGCACCTCCGTATATAAGTATCCTTAAAATATATATATATATAGACACTTAAGTCTTTCCACTATCATTTAAGTCTTTGGCCTACGACAGTTTAAAGGTTAGGGTTGTTGATTTAGAATTAATTATTACAGAAAAATATGGCGACAAATGAACTTAATAATTTAAAAATAATTAAAAAAAAAAAACAAAACAGTTGTATATTATTTCAATATGCTTTTTTTTTTTTTTTTTTTTGACATGTCCACACAAGAAGAGAGAAAAAGTATTCGAACTAGTGACCTCAACTTCATAAGGCGTGGTTCCACCGATTGAGCTACCCCTTAAGAACTTCAACATGCTTGTTACTTTTTCCACACAAGCACTCTAATTAATATGTGACACGGACATACACTACAAGAAAGTTACTCATTAGGGGCGACTTATTAGGGGCGACTAAAAAGTCGCCCCTAATAGTTCCGTATTAGCATCCACCTACAAGTAGACGCTAATAATGGGTCGAAAATTGGACTATTAGCGTCCACTTTACATGTAGCACCCCAGATTTTTAAAGTCTTATTTTAGAGATATTAAATTGATGCTATGATTATATCAATATTCATATTAGGTAATGGCATTTACTTTGAGGTTGAGATATTTATTGATGATATTAGGTAATAATATTTATTCTTGAGGAACTTATTAGATCTTATGAATATTATTGGAATGAATATTGATTTAAGGTTATTATATCATGATGATGATTTTATATTGATTATTTTATTGGGAGATTTAAGAGATATGATAATTGATGATTGATTGGTATAATTTGGAGTATGATTGTAATAATTGGTGAAATAATAGGATAGTAAATGGTAGGTATAAGGATGGTAGAATAAGAAGGTAGAATAGTATAGGTAGAATGGTATAGGGTTGGTAGAATAGTATAGGGTTGGTAGAATAGTATAGGGTTGGTGAAATAGTATAGGGTTGGTGAAATAGTATAGGGTTGGTGGAATAGTATAGGGTTGGTGAAATAGTATAGGGTTGGTGGAATAGTATAGGGTTGGTGAAATAGTATTTGATTTTCTCCTATAAATAGAGCTCTTCTCCTTCACAATTTTCACCACTCATCTCCTCTCCCATCTCTTGCATATATTCTTCCTTCTCCCGCTTTTTACTCGGTCTTTCTTCTTTCTAAGAGTATTTACTCAGAACAGAGAGAGAAAGGGCGAGACCAAGCGCTACAAGAAAGAAATAACACAAGAGAAACCGAGAGTGAGATGGGAAATTTAAGACAGAGAGCTGAAGAGGAAGAAAGAGAGTTTAGGCGAGAGAGAGAGAGAGAAAGTCAGTGAAGGGATTGTTATGGGTATGGACCAACTGCAGCAGAACGGGTTTCAAGTAATTACCTTTGATGATCCATTCATGAAATCCACTGTAAGTATTCTTACTTACTGAGTATGATATTGATATCCAATAATACGGATTTTTGTGGTTTTATAACTTGTCTAGCATTTTGCTATATATGATTCAACAATGATTTATATTGTCGGAAATCAATTGACTCACTATTTCACAGTTTTTTTTGTAGTGCTTGCAGGAATGGAAAATCAAGGTAATTATGCAGTTGTGATTAGAGATTCATATTGAGATGTACAGAGATTCCAAGTTGGTTAAGTTTTGTCTAGAGTTTAGACTGTCGGATAGATTTGTATAAATGCCTTGTCCGACATAGCTTTGGGTATTTTTGTATAAAGAAAAGTATTTTAACAGTATTTTTTTTGTATTGATAATTACAGTTTTTCCGCTATATGAGATTGTTACATTACAGTGGACGCTAAGAAGTCGACCCTAATATACGCGCGGGAATTATCCGAAGGGCAGGAAAAATTTAAGCGGCGAAAAAAAAACTTTTAGGGTCGACAATAGTCGACCCTAATAATTAACCAATAGCGTCCACTTAAGTGGACGCTAAAAGATAAAAAAAAAATAAAAAAAGAAAAAAAAATCACATAAAAGCTCAATAGGGTCAACTTTGATCGTCGACCCTAATAGTTAGTTATTAGGGTCGACAAAGTCGACCCTAAAGAGTGCGTAGAAGAATTAAAAAAAAAAAAAAAAAAAAATTTGATTACCAATAGCGTCCACTTTTAGTGGACGCTATTGACATATTATTAGGGTCGACTGTGAGAGTCGACCCTAATAGTTACTTATTAGGGTCGACAAAGTCGACCCTAAAGAGCGCGTACAATAATTAAAAAAATAAATTTGATGACCAATAGCGTCCACTAAGAGTGGACGCTATTGACATATTATTAGGGTCGACTTCAAAGTCGACCCTAAAGAGTAGGTAGTAAATCAAATAAAAAATAAAAAATAAAAATTGATGTCCAATAGCGTCCACTAAAGTG
>NC_081544.1:22170138-22179075 GCF_901000735.1 Corylus avellana
CGGAAGAAGGAGTCGGAGAAGTAAAGGGGGATTAGACCCAGGCAAGAAGATGTTACAATACGTCCCTCAAGAGGGTCTCGGATCCGACTCCCATTGTAATTGGTACAGTATGAGGTAATAACAGGAGTGACCCAAAGGGAGAGCCAGCTGAACCACTGGAGGATGTGGTAGTAAGTGGAGACAAGACTTTGAAGATTGGGACACAGCTCAGTCCCAGAATCCGAGACGACCTCATCATCTTCCTAAGAGGGAATTTAGAAGTTTTTGCATGGACTCATGAAGATATGCCAGGAATTGACCCTGAAGACATCCTCCACCAGCTAAATGTGGATCCAAGTGTGAAATCGGTGAAGCAAAAAAGAAGAAAGTTCGCTCCTGAGCGGAATGTGGCCATAGCTGAAGAAGTGGAGAAGCTTCTCAAGGCTCGTTTCATTGAAGAAGTATATTATCCCGATTGGTTGGCCAATGTAGTATTGGTCAAAAAGTTCAATGGGAAGTGGAGGATGTGCGTAGATTTCACTGACCTCAATAAAGCTTGCCCAAAAGACAGTTTTCCATTACCTCGCATTGATGCATTGGTGGACTCAACAGCTGGATATGGCTTACTCAGCTTCATGGACGCCTTCTCTGGTTACAACCAGATATACATGCATCCAGAAGACCGTGAGAAAACTGCGTTCATAACTGACCGAGGCCTGTACTGTTATAGAGTCATGCCCTTCAGTTTGAAGAACGTAGGGGCAACATACTAGAGGCTGGTAAACAAGATGTTCCGAGACCAGATCGGACGCAATATGGAAGCATACGTCGATGACATGCTAGTCAAGAGTGTGCTGCCACAAGGCCATGTACTTGACTTACAAGAGACGTTCGCAACCTTGAAGAAGTACGGGATGAAGTTGAATCCCTCAAAATGTGCATTCGGAGTTTCATCAGGAAAGTTCCTTGGTTACATGGTGTCCAGCCGAGGAATAGAAGCTAATCCTGAAAAGATACAAGCTGTCTTGGATATGCAGCCTCTGAGAAACTTGAAGCAACTCCAACAGTTGACAGGAAGGGTAGCGGCACTAAATCGGTTCATTTCACGATCGACCGATAAGTGTCTTCCGTTTTTCAAAGTCTTACGGAAGGTCTTTGAATGGATGGACGAATGTGAAGAAGCCTTCGAGCAGCTAAAGAGGTATCTAGCAAGCTCGCCTTTGCTAAGTCAGACGATGCCTAGAGAAATATTGTATTTGTATTTAGCTGTGTCTCCCACGGGTGTGAGTGCAGCATTAATCCGAGAAGAGGAAGGAGTTCAGAAACCTGTATATTTTATTAGCAGAGCTCTGAGAGGCGCAGAAGAAAGATACCCTCAGGTGGAGAAACTGGCTTTTGCGTTGGTCATAGCATCCAGGAAGCTCCGACCTTACTTCCAAGCTCATACTATCAGGGTGTTGACTGAATACCCTTTGAAGAAAATACTAAGAAAGCTAGATCTGTCGGGAAGATTAGCTAACTGGGCTATTGAGTTGGGAGAATTTGACATTGAGTTTCTCCCTCGGAATTCTCTCAAAGGCCAGGCACTAGCATATTTTCTGGCAGAATTCACTAATTTACCAGACGTCACCAGCTGGCCAAGTGATGAGACCTGGGTAATCTACGTAGATGGATAATCTACAAAGAAGCATGGTGGAGCTGGAATAGTAATGATTACTCCCGATGGGGAAGAATTGTGTAGTTCATTAAAGTTGAAGTTTAAAATCACGAATAACGAGGCCGAGTATGAGGCTGTATTGGCAGGACTCGGTTTAGCTCTTGAAATGGGAGCCAAATTTGTGGAAATACGGAGTGACTCCCAGGTCGTCGTAGGGCACATCCGAGGTGAATTTGAAGCCAAGGGAGACAAAATGAAGTTATACTTATCTAAAGTGCAAGATTTGCAAGCTTTCTTCAATAAGTTCAGCATTGTGAAAATTTCGAGGCCAGAAAATGAGAGAGCAAACCAATTGGCCCGAATAGCCTCAACAGCCAGTGGAGAGATTGAAGCTGAGACTCCTATCCAAATTCTTCCACAGTCATCAGTTACCGAGACGGTGTCGGTCTCGACAGCCGAGACCATACCTGATTGGCAACTAGAAATCGTGGAATACCTGGAAAGAGGAGTACTTCCCTCAAATAAAAAGCTTGCTACCCGGTTGAAGATAAGAGCAGAAAGGTATACAATGGTAAATGGAATCCTTTACAAGAGGGGTTTCATGTTGCCACTCTTAAAGTGCGTTTCAAAAGAAGAAGGGAATTATATCCTTAGAGAAATCCATGAAGGGATTTGCGGAAGCCATGCTGGAGCTAGAATGCTGGCACATAAAGCAATTCGAGTGGGTTTTTATTGGCCCAACATGAATCGGGACTCGGCAGGATTAGTCAGAAATTATGACAAATGCCAATGGTTCGCTAATATAACTCATCAACCTCCTGAAGACCTGAGTGCAATTTCTTCACCTTGGCCCTTCTCTCAATGGGGGGTAGATATAGTAGGACCATTGCCTCGGAGCAGGGGAGGTCTACGGTTTGCCATTGTTGCTGTGGATTATTTCACCAAATGAGCAAAGGTTGAAGCCTTAGTGAATATCACAGCTAAGGCAATAGAGCGATTTTTATGGAAGAACATCATATGCCGGTATAGCATTCCTCATGCTTTTGTCACAGATAATGGCAAGCAGTTTGACTGCGACTCATTCCGAGCCTGGTGTGCCCAGCTTCAAATAAGGAACTATTACTCGTCTCCAGGGCACCCCCAGGCTAATGGGCAGGTGGAGGCTACCAATAAGACGATCTTCAAGATTTTGAAGAAGAAGATGGATGATCGGAAAGGAAACTGGGCGGAAGACCTTCCAGAAGTATTATGGGCGTACCAAACAACCAAGAGAACTTCGACCGAAGAAATGCCATACGCCTTAGCATTTGGAACTAAGGCAGTCATTCCAGCCGAGGTAGGCTCGGGCAGCTATCGTGTAGAGGCCTTCCAATCCGAGACCAATAACGAGGGATTACAGCTACACTTGGACTTGCTACAAGAAAAGCGGGATCAAGCCCAGGTGACTATGGCAGCATACCAGGCAAGAGTGACTCGGTATTTCAACAAGAAGGTCAAGCCTCGGAGTTTCAAAGTTGGAGATATGGTCCTATGTAAAGCTACTCTGGCGACCAAGGACCCAACTGAGGGAAAGCTGGCTCCTAATTGGGAAAGCCTTATAGGGTGATTGAGTGCAAAAGAGCAGGAGCATACCACCTAGAAGACTCCGAAGGTAACGCTCTTCCGAGGCCTTGGAATGCTGAACACCTTAAAAAGTACTATGTCTAAATGCTATGATATATGAATTCTTTGTCATTTCATTATTATTTTCATTTCAATGAATAAAAGTATCTCGGAGTTATGCAACATATGAAGCTCATATGAACGAATTGAATGATTCTATTAACTCGGAGAAGATGACTGAAAAGGCGCTTCTGAGTCCTAAAATGATGCAACCGAAAGGAGCATTCTCTTAACATAACATAACCCAGACTCAAAAAACCTAATAGAACAACCCGAGACCTAACTCGGAATAGCATAACTATGGGCAAGTCTGAGGATAGACCAAACTCCTTGAGACTTAACTCAAGGTAGCAATCAAACTCCCCGAGACCTGACTTGGGGCAGCAATCAAACTCCCCGAGACTTAACTCGGAGTAGCAGTTAAAATCTCTGAGACCAAACTCGGGGTAATACAACTAAAGGATAAGTCGAAATCTCCGAGACCTAACTCAGAGAAATATAATTGTAGAATTTTCTGACTACCTTAAGCAATAGAAAGTTATTATTTCAAGACTCGTATAAACACGAAAATTCATTTCATAAAAAAAAAAAAAAAAAAAGGTTTGAAGTATATACAAGAAACCATCAAATAGAATTACATCATTTTGCCTTAGGGGCAATAACAGAAGTATCGTCAGGGGTCTCAGCAGATGCGGATTCAGCAGTATCGGCCTCGGCAGATTGGGTGTCGTCAAGGGCAACTTCTGTATCTGGCTGTTGTCGCTCCCAGAAGGGATCAAAGAAGCATTCTTTTATTCCTGCTGCATCAGGCATTTGCTCTTGGCCTAAGTTCACCAGTTGTGCCATGGCTGCATCCGAAAAAGGGATATCTTCAATTTCACCTTGTCAAGATCTATCTTCCGGGTTGAGTCCTTAGCCCATGCTCGGAAGGTTTCGAAGCCAAGGATGAGTCCGTCGGCCCAAGCAGAATTCCGAACCCATGAGGCAAAAGACAGCTGACGCAGATAATTGGCAGCTCAGGTTTTAGTCTCCTTCAGCTGGGCCCTTACTTGTTTTGGCTTCTCCTTGAAGAATTTGAGCTTCTCCTCGATAACCACTTTGGCTTCACTCGTTTTGGCCACCAGAGCCTTTAAATCCGAGACTTCATCTTGAGCCAATTTCAGTTGATCCGAGACCCCTGCATGTGTTTCTTCCAGTTGGCTTAAGTCTTCCTTGATGATTGAGTTATCATCTTGCAAACGGTTCACTTCGGCTTGGAAACCTTTAATCTCAATCAATAGGTCATTAACCCTAGATTCAGCTTTTGCCCAAGCCGCAGCGGCCTCGGAAGTCTTGTCCAGCAATTTAGACTGCTTCTGGTGTGAGAGTAGTAGTTCCTCATCTTGCACCGCGACGACCTTCCTCAATTCTGCATTCTCGACTTCCAGTTCAGTGACCTTGTCTTTAAGGCGACTTGTCTCAATAGCCGAGCCCTGTGCCGTCTTTCGAAAATAACAGTACAATATCAACGACTTCATGAAACTCTGCAATAAAAATTCAGTTAACATGTGTAGAGAAGAAAAAGCAAACCAAGGCAAAAATCAGAAAACTTACAACAAGTTGGTAGAAGAGCATTTGCTCAACCATGCCCTGAGCAGAGGTGTCACGTTCCATAATGAGACCCTCATGAGGAATTAAATCCACCAATGCTTGGAAAGGGTTGCCCTTCAGATCACCACCAAAGGTAGCAAGGGGTCCGCCAACAGTCCAATCCACTCCTTCAGGTCTGATAAGAGCCTCAGAAGAAGAGGTCTCGGTAGCAGAGGCCCTCTCAGCCTCAAAAGCCTTCTCGGTAGCCGAGGCCCTCTCGGCCTCAGAAACCTTCTCGGTAGCCGAGGCCCTCTCGGCATCAGAAGCCTTCTCGACCGTGACTCCTACCCCCTCCTCTGTGGGCATGGCATGCCCCTCGGCTTTTTCTGGTACCATCTCTACAAAGCCTTCGGAATTTCCTACCAGCTCTATATCATCCAAGATATGTTGGATGTTCGAACCCAGAGGTTGGAACGACAAGGACTCAATGTGAATCGCGTTACTTGCAGCAGCTCCCGCCAAATCAAAAGGTGCAGCATTCAGCGGCCGAGCTGAGATGGGCTCGTTTGCAAGAAAGGCCTCAACTTCCGCAGCAGATCTCACAATAGGCTCAAGACCCGTTTTTCTCCTAGCAGCTAGAAAGCTGGCAAATGGGTTTTGCGCTTTTACTTCAGTCACCTTCTTCAATCTCTTCTGTTCCGGTTGAGGGATCTCGAGGTCCTCAGGCTCATCAACCAATCTCAAGACTCTGGCGGCCGGAGGGGGAGTACTAGGCTTTTTGGCCTTGGCGTCCATTTTTAGGGGTCCAATAGTCCGAAATTGGGGAACTACAGGTTGAATTGGACCCTCACGTATTTTTAAAGACCCGCCAGTTTGAAGAAGAATATTCTTCTGTTTAGGCTTCTCAACCATTTTGCCCTTGCCCTTATCAAGTTGAGATTTCCGAGGGGTAGCTCCTCGGGTGTTTGCAGCTGGAGGACCCGAGGTGGCAAGGTTTGGGTCTCGGACGACCACGGAGGCGAGTCTTTTCCTTCTTCCGCCAGCACCTCCCTCAAGGGTATCAATACCCTTTCCCTCGGAGAATGTCTTGATTAATACAGTGTAATACATCAAGCTGTCATGTCTTCGGGCCCAGGCCGTAACATCGTTTAGACGCGTCTACTTGTCTTCATCTAGGATCGGTTCCTTAGAAGCATTTTTAGCAGGGATGCTCGTCTCTCGCGGTACCCTCGAACCTTCAGCAACTTCGGTGGGATGAAACTCCCACTGACCTGTGGCAAAAAAGTACTTAGCTTTCCACCCATGGTTGCTGGAATACTTGTAGTCCATATAAATGAATTTTCCCCGACGAGATTGAAAATTCTACAGGCCTTCGTATTTTGGGTTCTTTTGAAGCCGGCATAACCATAGAAACTCCCGTGCGGTAAGATACTTCCCTGGGCCGAGGGCCATTAGCCAAAGCAAAATACATGCATAGATGATTCTCCATCCGTTGGGTACAATCTGGTGTGGGGCCAGATTGATAAGACTCAACAGCTCTTGTACTACCCGGGGAAAGGGCAGTCGGAAACTAGAACAAAACATGGTTTCATATAGACAGACCTCATGTGCGTCAGCGCACACAATGGCGCCCACATGCTCGTCATCAAATCGAAGCTTTACTGAGTTGGGGATGAAACATTCTTCCCGGATTCTAACCTCGTCAGATCTGGTAAGTTCCGACCGCCAGCAGGCTGGATAAGTATTGCCACCGAGACCATCGAAGTCGGAACCCTCATCGCCAGACATGGTGATAAAAAAAAGAGAGAGAGGAAAAGCAGGCATTTGGAGAAATAGAGGAGAGAAGCTGAGGTTTAATCACCAGAAGATGGAAAATGGATAGATACAAAAGTTCAAATCATCCTTTATTTAAAAGGGCTTACCTCGGTAGCAGGGGCATTAAATGTGCCAAGACGCGACAGGGCCTCAGAATTCCAACCAACGCCGCCTGCAGATGACGTGTGTAGGGTACTCGAAAACCAGCATTAATGAAGCGATAGGGTCTCGGAATGCCAACCGACGCCGCCCAGAAATTTGAAATTTGAATTTTCCCTCCAAAATTTGAAATTTGAAATTCAAATTTTGCCGCCTTAATTGTCCGAGACGAGGTGGGAAGATCATTGACTATCTCAGAACTTCTCCTAGTAAAGCTGGTCTCGGTAAGTGGGCCCATTCTGTCAAGACATAAAATTTCCTTAGTTCTATAAACATCGAAATTGGGGGGTAACTGTTGGGTCATGGACTAGCCCACTATTATTCAGCAGTCCTTAGGCCCAGCCTGAGGAGGCCCAAATCCGAGACCTGCTTATCCGAGACCGTAAATCCGAGACTCCCTCTAGCCGAGACCTTACAGTCCGAGATTAACTCAGGACATATAAGTCTCGATAAAGGGAATAACTCCGATATCCTGAAAGATGCTACTTTTAATAAATAAGTGATCTTGTTATCATATCTTTTTACAATCTAGATCCTGCATATATCAATGAAGATATATCAAAGATCACAAAAGCGATCGAGTCCTACTCGGACGCTCTGATCTAGCATGGCCTAAAAGATTACAAGGCTGATCCTCTGATCTCAAGCCACTGAAATCGTGGAACAACTAACAAACATGATCTTTCATTCAAATGTTTGTTTAGCCGATATCAAAGGATAAGATTCCTGAATGTGTGGGAAATTATATTCTCTCCCTGCCTATAAATACAAGTCATATTATCAAAGCAAAGGTAATCACAACTCTCGTTATCTGAGCTCTGTAGTTGTTGACAATATCCTCTTTCTTTCTCATTCTGACTTAAGCATCGGAGTGTTCCCGCCGGCTCACCCCCGGTCACTTCGATCCTTCTTTCTTCTTTGTTGTGCAGTCAAATAGTTCGTGTGTTGGTCATCTCAAGCTCGGCAGGCGTGCCACATCATCATTTGGAAAACTGTGCATCAACAATAATCATTGCATTAAAGAGAAGCTTATACAACAATTTTTTTTTTTTTTTTGACATGTTTGAACAAAAGAATGATGGAAATTCGAAATAGTGACTTCCGCTTCATAAGGCGTGGTCCACACCGATTGAGTTACCCTATATTATATAGCATATTATATGGGAGGTGAGGATTCAGTTTACTTCACAAGGTAAATTTAAGAAGAATAGAGTGAATGATATTCTTTGTAGTGCTAGGGGTATAAATGGAATTTTGACTTAATTCTTTGTAGGTTGAGATGGTTGCTATATATATAGCTATAGCTTCTTCTTTTTTGTTAATTCTTTTTTTTTAACAAAAAAAAAAAATAGAGTTATTTTGTTAATGAAAGTTAGTCATTATCCCTTGAATGAGTCGTACGTGTACTAATTATCCCTTGAAATTGAAATAGTCCAGATTAGCAAGCACCTCCACATATACACAGACACTTGAGTCTTTCCACTGTCATTTAAGTCTTAGGCCAATATTAATTAGCCTACGACAATTTCAAGGTTAGGTTTGTTGATTTAGAATTCATTATTACAGCATGTCAAATAATAATAATAATAATAATAATAATAATATATTATTATTATTATTATTATTATTATTACAGAAAACATATGGAGACAAATGAATTCAATAATTTAAAAATAATTAAAAAAAAAATTAATTGTATATTATTTCAACATGCTTGTTACTTTTTCCATGCATGTGCTAGATCTAATTAATATGTGACACGGACATATAACTAATACTCTAGTATATTAACATTAAAATAATATATATACTTCAAGAATAACATTAAAATTTCTAACACGTAACTTAAAAAACAAAGCATAAGCATTTTAGGAAAAGAAGAGAACACTTTCGTGGGGCGCCGTCAATATCATTCACCCATATAATTAAATTATAGAAGACAACAAAGTTTGACTACGTACCATTTTAATAATGAGAAATGCCCAATTGTATCCATTTAATGCCAAGAGGATTTCAAACATGTACCGATGTACGCATGATCGAGAATTATATATATATAAGTAAATAATTTTATCTTTGACTTGAATTCATATTTT
>NC_081544.1:22179175-22189357 GCF_901000735.1 Corylus avellana
CGATTGAGTTATCCCATATTATATAGCATATTATATGGGAGGTGTGGATTCAGTTCAAAAGATAAATTTAAGAAGAATAGAATGAATGATATTCTTTGTGGTGCAAGGGGTATAAATGGAATTTTGACAGGTTGAGATGGTTGCTATATACATAGCTATAGCTTCTTCTCTTTTTATTTATTTTTTATTTTTTATTTTTTATTTAAATTATTATTTTTTTTCAAAAAAAAAAAAAAAGAGTTATTTTGTTAATGAAAGTTAGTCATTATCCCTTGAATGAGTCGTACGTGTACTAATTAATTATCCCTAGAAATTGAAATAGTCCAGATGAGCAAGCACCTCCATATATACACGCACACACAGACACTTAAGTCTTTCCACTGTTTGGCCAATATTAATTAGCCTACGACAATTTCAAGGTTAGGGTTGTTGATTTAGAATTCATTATTACATCATGTCAAATAATAATAATAATAATTACAGAAAACATATGGAGACAAATGAATTCAATAATTTAAAAATAATTAAAAAAACAAAACAATTGTATATTATTTCAACATGCTTGTTACTTTTTCCATGCATGTGCTAGATCTAATTAATATGTGACACGGACATATAACTAATACTCTAGTATATTAACATTAAAATAATATATATACTTCAAGAATAACATTAAAATTTCTAACACGTAACTTAAAAAACAAAGCATAAGCATTTTAGGAAAAGAAGAGAACACTTTCGTGGGGCGCCGTCAATATCATTCACCCATATAATTAAATTATAGAAGACAACAAAGTTTGACTACGTACCATTTTAATAATGAGAAATGCCCAATTGTATCCATTTAATGCCAAGAGGATTTCAAACATGTATACGTATGATCGAGAATTATATATATATAAGTAAATAATTTTATCTTTGACTTGAATTCATATTTTATTATTATATATTGTACGTAAAAGGAAAGAATGTTCAAAGTATATCGAAGAAGAAATTGTCATAGTGGAGCGTGCGAGTGGGAGGCAACGCGTTCATGAATTAATAGAGAGGTGACCCAGACAAAGTAGTGCAACTATAAATTCATGGGATACCATTCAGCTTTCTCCATTATCATCTTCTTTCTCATCTTCTTTTGCCTGAAACAAACAAACTAAGATCGATCCATCAATTAATGGCGGCTGCAATGGTTAACAAGGTGATGAGTTGGATGAGAAATTCAAACAAGAATGCAGCTGTTTTGTTGCTTATCTTGCTGTTTCTCAGCAGCTCTACCTCAACCTGCAATGCGCATCTTTCTTCCCAGTTTTACGACCACACGTGTCCGAATGCAGTCAGCACCATTCGGAGTGTTATCCGAACAGCAGTTTCACGCGAACGTCGGATGGCGGCGTCTCTTGTTCGTCTCCATTTCCATGATTGTTTTGTTCAGGTATAATATATTTTTATGTGTATATATATATATATATAAATTTGCGGACCAAATTATTTAATATATATGCCATGCATTTAATGTTCAGGGATGTGATGCATCAATTCTACTCAAGGATGCACCCTCTATCACAAGCGAAATAAACGCATCGCAGAATAATAATTCTGTAAGAGGTTTTGAAGTGATAGACAGTGCCAAAGCTGAGGTTGAGAAGACATGCCCTGGAGTTGTTTCCTGCGCAGATATTCTTGCGGTGGCTGCACGTGATGCATCTGTTGCTGTGGGTGGCCCATCTTGGTGTGTGAAGCTCGGAAGAAGAGATTCCACAACCGCAAGCTTAACTCTAGCCCAAACAGAACTTCCACTTGCCACTGATGACCTTCAGACACTTCTTTCTAACTTTGCTCGCAAAGGCCTTACTGCAGAAGATATGGTCGCTTTATCAGGTTAGCTCATCAACAAGTAGAATATTTTATTAAAATCATTAGGTTACTATAATATTGATTACTATAATAAATTTAAACAATATTCTAACAAAATTAATGTCCAAATGAATGCAGGTGCCCACACTTTAGGGCAAGCTCAATGCATCACATTTAAAGACCGGATATACAACGATGGGAGTGATATTGATGCTGGATTTGCTAGCACTCGCCAGCGCCGTTGTCCAGCTACGGGCGGCGATCAAAACTTGGCAGCACTTGACTTGGTGACTCCAAATTCTTTTGACAATAACTACTTCAAGAATTTAATTCAAAAGAAGGGTCTCCTTGCCTCAGATCAAATCCTCTTTAGTGGAGGGTCGACAGACAGCGTTGTTTCCAAATATAGTAGAAGCCCTGCCACTTTCAAGTCTGATTTTGCATCCGCCATGATTAAAATGAGTGAAATTGATCTTCTCACTGGTTCAGCTGGGCAGATAAGAAGGATTTGTAGTGCTGTTAACTAGTTAAAACTGCTCTTTCCCAAATACTCACAAGTACTACTATATGTAACAACTTGTTCTGCTCCTCCAATATGTCAGTTATTTGTTTATATATATATTGGAATTATCGCAAGTGTAAAATTGAAAAATTTTACATATTGTTAATTGTAATGAGATTCATTGTATTATATTAATTCTCCCCGACTTTAAAAAACAAACAAGTTATATCTTCAACGAAGAGATACAAAAGAAGTTTCTATATATAGCCACTTCGATATTACCCTATGTGATTATATGTGGAATGTGACTAGGCATTTAACTATCCCTAGAATAAAATAGAACTACGTACCCTCTTAATTTGTTGCAGTGCTTCTTGGTGCAAGACTAGCTAGCTACAACTTGTCATCAGAGAGAGAGAGATCAGGGCCGGCTAGACCACTAAGTGAGTGAGGCACTCGCCTAGGGCTCCTGGATTAATAAGGCCCAAAAACAAAAAAAATTTGCACAAAAAAATTTTTAATAATTTTTTTTTTTTTTTTGTAATTTAAGGCCTTTTTTAAAAAAAAAAAATTAGGCCTAAATTTTTTATTTTAATAATAACTTAAGGCCTCTAATCATGATAAGTAAATAATTTAAAAAATGCCTCAATTTAAGAAGGCCCCAATATAATAAGCCCATCGTAAAATAAGACCAATTAACCAAGAAAAGCAAATATCCTTACTCTTAAAAATAGCATATCTATCTATAGATCCGAAATTATTTGATATTAAAAGATCATTTTAACCCTATCTAACCACCCACTTTCTTTCCTTTCTTTATCTCTCTCTTTTTTTCTCCACTGCCGACAACCTCCCCACTTATCTTCTTTTTTCTCTTTCCTTAGTTTCACTCAAAATAGAACGTGATGAAGAGAGATTAAGCGAGAGAGAGAGAGAGAGAGAGAGAGAGAGAGAGGCCAGGAGAGAGAGAGAGAGAGAAACATGTTTATTTCTATGCTTGATTTTTCTTGTGGGTTTTGTATGAGTTTTTGTCAATTTTTTTTCGTGGGTTTTGTTTGAAACAGGTATATCAAAAAAGTAAGGATTCATTAAAAAAAAAAATTAAAAATTAAAAATTAAAAAAATTAAAAAATTAAAAAATTAAAAATTAAAAATTAAAAATTAAAAAAAAAAATTGATTTTTTTATTGTTGTGTTTATTTTTGTAAGGACTAATAAAAATGAGAACTCTAAATAGAATAATAATAATATTAAAATAAATATTATTTAATTAATATATAAATATTTAAAAAAATAATAATAATAAGGTCCAATTTAAAAGTTTTGCCTAAGGCCCCAGAAAACATTAAGCCGGCCCTGAGAGAGACCTATGGTGATCATTAATGTTGTTACACTGTTACAGTTGATCACATGTCAAACATCAAAGTATTGGAGTCCTTGATTATTACGCTGTGTGTTAGGTTTTTAGTGTTGGCCTATTTCGATGATCAAAACCTGGTGTCAACAAGCTTATTCTAACGTGATCTGAGACTGTTGTATAATTAAACACACCAGGCTTTATCCTAGATATGGTGGGGAGATAGAAGGAATAAACCTTTTGTAGTCAAGACTATAATATGTAATAATCTACCTAATATATTCTTTTAAAGGATATGAACTAGAAACAACAACACACTTGCAATGGTGTGATTGGATATTTAAAAGAAATTAACGTTGGAAGGTGTTGGTTCGAACTCCATGGGTAGATTTGCATTTTGTGACAATGGGAAGTAATTTTGGGTTTAGAGTTGTTGATATGTTGACATGAATGTATTTTGTACTTATTATTTTGACATTATATTTACATATGTGTATTATTGACTTTTGATGCAGTAATTGATTCAGATTTTTTGATGATCAAATATTCTTGAGTATTATATTTAATGTTTAAGATCAATATCTGTTCAATTTTTTATATCACTTGTTCTCTATGCGTTTAATGTGTATATGCATGTTCACATAGATGTGTTTAATCATTAAATTCAACCTAGACCTAGTACTTTAGCGGTTTAATACAATTAGTAAGTGATTCTTTGAGATTTTGCATTGAGTTGTAAGCTTTGATGATTCTTGTCACATAATTGCCAAATGGAGAATTTGTTAGGTTTTATGTTGTTGGCAAATTTAGTGTCAAAATGTTGTGTTGTAAGTCTAGGTTTAGGCTTTAAGTCAGTTGTTAGGATGAGGTTTAAAACTTGGTTCAAATTGAAGATCATAATAGCCCCCTCGCAGCCTCGATTGAATGGCGTTCGAATGAGGCAATTTTACAATGTTCAAAAATTCAAGGCATAATGCTTGATTGCAAGCCTGTTTGAAACGCATTCGATCCTAAGAACAAGTTCCAGAATACATCGATCGCAAGCCACTCGAATGGAGGATTTCAAGGATTCAAAATTTCAAGCTCCCGAAAGGCTCGATCACAAGGACGATTACACTTGGTTCGAACGTGGTTGAATCACAATATTTCACAAAGATCTCGTTGAGAATCTCATTCACAAGCAAGCTCGAAGTGGTTTGAACGAGATAATTATCAAGCAAAATTTAAGACACTCGATGGTAACGATGATTGAACGACATCTCATGCAATAAGTTTTAGAACCCTAGTTGTCGTTCGAACATGATTTACTCTTATTCAAACGCAACCGACTTAGATAGTGTTATTTCTAAACCTACTTGAACATTAAAGCTCAATTTTCCCGAGGACTATATAAGACTCGTATATAAGTCACGATTTGCACTTTGAGATAGAGCAGCTTGTGCGAGTGGTATTGAACTGTGGGATTAAATTTATAAATCCAAGCATGAACTATCATTAATTAGAGTACACACATCAATTTAGTTATTGGAATGAGAAAAATAATCTCTTTCTCCTATATATCATTATAATTAAGTTGATAACTTCAAATGGCCTCGGCATAATTGGGAGTGCTCAAGAAATTACTCATTATGAAGTCCACAACAACAAAATGCTTGGTGATAGTGAAAGCGGAATGCAAAGAGCTGGTAAGGGTTGGAGCCATCAAACTTGCACTCAGCCACACCCACACTTCTTTTTCCAGCATCCCCTCCAAAAACCGTCAGGCAATTTCCTGTACTACTAGACTGCCAGAATCAGAAATCACGATGGTTGAACTTCTGCGGTGCATTAATGGATTTCCAGTCAGCCTCGGTTAAGCTTTCCAATGAGCTCAACAACCGAAGGCTCACCTTGCCATGCTTGTCCACAGAGAGATAGCTTTCACCCCCTGAGCATTTATCCATGTAATTGCTAAATCTGTAGTAAATATACATACATATATATATATATATATATATATATAGGACTTACGTATCAACACCTTTTTTGCATCTTTTAAATAGGATTTTCAATAATAATTGTCAAAGCTAATAATTAAGAAATGAGGAATTTAATTAATATATATATATATATATTCAGAAATACAAAAGAACATGCAAAGGATTAATATCGCAGGTACCTATGATAGCCAGAAGCTGAACCCGAAGTAGATTTCCAGCCAAAATAAGCATTGAGGGAGGTTGACTCGCCACCTTTAACATTGGGAACAGAGTAAACGCCTCTATCATTCAAATCCACAAAGTCAGATTGCAAAGCACCTGCGATTAGAGTGTCGTCAAATGCTGTCATGTGGGGAAAATCTTCAGTGGCAGGGCATTTGGTTGTGTCACATTTGGAGCACTGGCTGCACAGCTTCTCACTCTTCAAACCATTAATGACATTGGAATAAGTCATGCTGATGATCACCAGCACAACTAGGCAAAGAGAGAGGCACTTTTTAGCCAAGTTTGATATACTTTTCTGTCTCTATGATTCTTAGCTTAGTTGAGATATATTCATGCATTTATATGTATATATGCTGTCTTTTTCTTGCTTTTATCGAGGTTGTTTGTTTCTTTTAAGATGATAACATCCATGAAGGTGGAGTTGGTTTTGGTGTTATTAGCCGTTTTCCATTCTTGTACCTTATTTTATTTTTAGTTGCTTTTAACTTTTATTTTGTGATTCCGTAGCTTGGATTCAAAAAAAAATTGAATCACATTAAGTGTCACTCAAGAATTTGCCAAAATGTTCAGTCAAAAAAAATTAAAAATTGCCGACAGCATAAGCCTTGTCAAAGTGCCAGCAAGATATGAGGCAGCTGGGTCAATTGTTTTACTTCGTTTGTCTCCACTAAGATCTTAGTACCTTTAGCTTTAGGTTCGAAATTTTGTTTGAAATTTGAAATAAATACAAATTAGAGGATAAAAATTGGGTGTCATGACTTGGTCAGTCCAATATTCCTTCAATGGGTTTGTTTACTTTTCAAGGTTGTAAAGGGCCATCTCAATTAATTAACTTCTTCGAACTGTTAAAGGTCCTCCTATGCATTTTAAGGGAAGAGATAAATTTAGTGATTTAGTCTCTAAGTTTTCAATATTAGATTTTAATTTAATTCTAAGTTTCTAATTTTGACAATTAATTAATTAGTTTGTTTACAATAATTTTAAATAGATGACTTCATCAACCTAGCTACCGTCCAATTTTTTGATTTATTGTATGTCACATGTCTCATTTTGACACGTCATGCACACATTAAAGGTTGATGGGGCCGCTTTCTTAAATCCAATAAATGCTAGTCCACATTATATGTCAAGCCAAAGAAATTCCCAATCAAAGAAGTGCACTTATAATAGTTTGAATATGCATATTTTCTTTAATTAAAGTAAGCATTATCATAATTTGTTAGGGATCTAATTCTTGCATTTTATACTTAGTTTCGGAATACTGTTTGATCATTAAACTTAAGTCTAAAATGATGTATTAATGCAAGAAATCGCCTTTGGTTTGAATTGGGCTACTTTCAATGGATTTCAATCAAGTCAAAAGAAAGAAACAACTCCTTAAATATTAAAAAAGAAGGCCCAAGATTTCAGCCCATTATCTTTAAAAGAAGAAAACTTGTGTGGAATGAATTTGATGATCAAATTTGAAAAGTTTACTATGAGGAAGAAATATATTATTGGAGAAAGTCGAAAAAAAAATGAAGAAGAAGAAGAAGGGAGATGCTAAAAGGTAAGGGTGAAAATGGCGGGCCGCTAACTACTAACCGTACTTTTGCAGGGGGCAACACCTCACGGTCCTCACCCTAAATGATATAATATGATATTGTCGGTTTTAGGCCAAGCCCGCACAGTTTTAGTATTGAGTTTGTCCCCAAAATGCATATACCATTTAGAAAGCATATTTCATATAAACACATCATCTTATCCACACCCAAACAATATGAGACATCACAAAGGCGGTTAGAAAAAACCGTTAACCACCTATATATATATATATATATATATATATATATATATATGAAACGATATTGTTTTTGTGTTTAAAATTTTAAATATATATAAAAAAAAAATGTATAAAAATCTAAAAATGATATCGTATGTAGTATGATGTTATCGTTTTTCCATAAAAACAACATCATTTTTTCTTTTAAAGATCAGTTTGCGGTTATTAGAGTTACTAAGCGGTTACAGTTAGTGATTTTAGTTAGTAACCGCATCTTCACCCCTACTAAAAGGAGTTGAAATTTCAATTATTCTTAAAAATAATTATCATTATTACCATTACCCATGTATTATTATTTCCCTTTTTCTTACCCTACACTACCTCCCAATAAAAATCCTTCTTTGGGATTTTGTTAAAAGGGTTTAGATGCATGACTCAATTCCTTAATTATCAGATTATTTAAATATAATGAGAAACTTTCCATTTTCCAATCCCAATTTCCTCATAAGTCATAATAAACAACATCAAGCCTGGTGTTATAATTAATTGATCCCAAAATCATGCTTGAGATGAACTCGATCGGGTAGAAATTGGACAATTATTTGGAGAAATAAGAAATGGAATGATTTTGACATGTCATATAGCTTTGAATAAAACAAATTCAGGCCCATTTGGTTAACCACTTTATGCAAATTTATGACTTTTATTTTGTTTTCTAGTGTTGGGTTGATTAATTCGTGGTTTTTCGAGTTAGCACTCCATTCTCTAGTATTTTTCATGACATTCACATGAATATTCCAATTCGATTTTATACTAGAAAAAATAAATGAATTTGTGGTTTGATTTGCTCAATGAGATAAAGATATAATTATCAGAAACAAAATATAATTAATTTTTGGGTTAAATACTCTTTTGCCCCCCTAAGGTTAAACACTTTATTTTTTTTCTCTCTTATGGTTTCATATTTATTATAGGAGGTACTTATGGTTTTCATAAAGATGGAGATGGTACCTCCGTTAAAATTCAGTCCAAAACTTAACAGAACGCCATGTCAGCACTAGTAAAAAATCGACACGTGTCATATAATTAAGACAAGTCCGATATGCTATAGGCTGCAGCAAGTCTTGAATTTATTTTTTTCTGAGGTTATGCTTAAGAATAGCGCAATGGTTTTAAGTAGGTCTTTTGTTTTCTTCTAGTTCTTTTCTAGGAGCAAACTATTGACTTCAAAGACATGATTCGTCGGTTTATGTTGCAGATCTATTTATTGATTGTGATGATAACATTTCTAAGATGTTGTTTTGTAATAGCCCTAGAGGCTATTGGGGATGTCATATATAGTGTTGGGGCTGTAGAGTTTTCAACTTGTATCTTTGGCAGTGTATGATTGAGCATTTTGCTTTAGATGGATTTTATATAAAATGAAGACAACTCATTTGTTCAAAAAAAAAAAAAAAAAAACACTCTTTGATTATAATCATCTCAATCAATTTCCAGATCTGCAGCATATTCTGACGAATCAACAATAATATAAAGTAAATAACATATTAGGAAGATCATTGTTTTTTCCATCATTAATAATAACACAATTTAAAAATCAATCATTGATCTATGGTTTTTTAAAATATATATATATATATATATAACAATATATAGCATATTATAGTCTTATTTCAAGTTTTCCTTTGTTTTTAAATAGCTATGTCGGTCATAGTTTTGTCTAATTAATTAATAGAATGCCATGTCAAAGCAATCATTTAATGTCACGTAGCTAGCTCTTATTTGACATGTAATGTGCTAATTGTACGTGTCACATGGCACAATTATATTAAAATTGTAAATATATTCTAAATAAAAAAAATAAAAAATAAAAGTTAAGAACTCTTAATTTTGTGGTAAATTTGTAATTTTAAGTAATTAAGTCATATGACAAGTACAGTTGGTGCGTGACGTGTCAAACAAGAGCCATGTCGCATTCAAATTGATTGGTCTGATATGACATACCCTTTATTAATTATATTGGACGATAGGTTGACTGAATGACCTATTTTAAACCCAAAAAAAAACCTAATTCTCAAAATTGAACATCTAAGGGCAAAATTAAAATCACTTGAAAACTTAAGGACTAAATATGATTTTTTTTTTTTAATGTAAATTTTATCTCTTTGACTTCTATATATATAAAAGAACGTACTAAGAATTTTCAAAGAATATTATATTTGACTTTAGCCAATCAAATGAGAACTTGTCATAGTCAAAAGGCTCGCCACCGAGCTTGGAGAGAGTGTCAACGCGTTTATGAATAGACTGTGGTTATAGTAGTAGAATTTGGCATAAGGTTATGGGCAAAGGCAAAACTAGAATTTATGGTGTGGGGGATGGAATTTTGCTTTTGTTGTTGGGGAGATGGACGCACTTATATAAATACAAAGGCAGATAGATACACATAATCTCTTTATATATCAATATATGTGTTTGTGTGTGTAAATTGTGTTTATATAAAATAA
>NC_081544.1:22189377-22190665 GCF_901000735.1 Corylus avellana
ATTTAATTGCAGGAGGAGCCAGTTCAAACACGTACTACGATCGAGAATATATTATTATATATTGTACATAAAAGAAAAGAATGTTCAAAGTATATCGAAGAAGAACTTGTCGTATTTCATGGAGCGTGCGAGTGGCAGGCAACGCGTTAATGAATTAATAGATCAGTGACCCAGACAAATTAAAGTGGTTAATGTATAAATTGATGGGATACCATTCGCCTTTTTCTCCATTATCTTCATTCTCATCCATCTCCACTCCCTTTTGCCTGAAACAAACTAGAAGCTCAAAGTAATTAGATCGATCAATGGCGGCAGCTGCAATGGTTAACAAGATGATGAGTTGGATGAGAAATTCAAACAAGAATGCAGCTGTTTTGCTGCTTATCTTTTTGTTTCTCAGCAGCTCTGCCTCAACCTGCAATATATGTGTTTGTGTGTGTAAATTGTGTTTATATAAAATAAAAGCATAGAACTCTTACATCTAATTTCATGTCATCACAAATATACAATAATATAAATAACTAGCAAAAATGAGAAGTTGACTATTTTTCAAAAAATAAAAGATAAAAAATAAATAAAATAAAAAATAAAAAATAAAAAAAACTAGCAAAATAAACTAAACAGGACATACAAGGTCCAAGAAAAAAAAAACACACAACCTTTGAGCATGAACTATTTTTCCTAACAATCTCCGGAAGCCCCAAATAATAGCAAGGAGAGTGCTAGGAGTCGATTCAAACAATGTTGCAATCATAAATGATGTTGAAACAAATATTGTAAACTAAAATGACAACAAAATAACTGCTTAAAAAACTAATTGTTGGTTAGAAGCTGCTCAAAACGAACTCAAACCATTTAACTTTTTCTTTCACATATTCAATCAGACTCCTGAATCAAATTGAGTTTCTAATTAGAAGTGAACTAGAATATCGAGGTAAAGTAAAAAAGAATTAAACTGGGACACAAATATTATTTTTTTGGGGTGGGCAAAACTAAAAAAAAAAATATTTAAAAGGGGACACAAATATTATTGTGGGGGGTCAAATTTATATAATGGGTAGACTTTAGACAAATTAAAAAAATTTGTAAGATTTTGGGGGGACAAAAACCGGCCCTAGTTATGGGGCTTTGTTGTGTGCTTAACCAGCTTATTTACTAGGATAATGTGGTGTCTTTAGGGATGCAAGAGTAGTAGAGAGGTAAAACTATATATGAATGCTTATCTGTGTCGGTTAGTTTTGTGCTTCTAATATTTATAACATTTGGAGGAATTAATAGAAATGCATTA
>NC_081544.1:22190685-22196172 GCF_901000735.1 Corylus avellana
TACAACAATTTTTTTTTTTTTTTTTTTTGACATGTTTGAACAAAAGAAGAATGGGAATTCGAAATAGTGATTTCCGCTTCATAAGGCGTGGTCTACACCGATTGAGTTATCCCATATTATATAGCACATTATATGGGAGGTGAGGATTCAATTTACTTCACAAGGTAAATTTAAGAAGAATAGAGTGAATAATATTCTTTGTAGTGCTAGGGGTATAAATGGAATTTTGACTTAATTCTTTGTAGGTTGAGATGGTTGCTTTTTTTTTTTTTGACATGTCCGCACAAGAAGGGGGGAGGGGGATTCGAACTAGTGACCTCCGCTTCATTAAGCGTTGTCCCAGCCGATTGAGCTACCTCTTGGAGACAGGTTGAGATGGTTGCTATATATATAGCTATAGCTTCTTCTTTTTTGTTAATTTTTTTTTTTTTTTTTTTTTTAAAAATGTTATTTTATTAATGAAAGTTAGTCATTATCCCTTGAATGAGTCGTACGTACGTGTACTAATTATCCCTTGAAATTGAAATAGTCCAGATTAGCAAGCACCTCCACATATACACACATAGACACTTGAGTCTTTCCACTGTCATTTAAGTCTTTGGCCAGTATTAATTAGCCTACGACAATTTCAAGGTTAGGGTTGTTGATTTAGAATTCATTATTACAGCATGTCAAAAAAAAATAATAATAATAATAATAATTATTACAGAAAACATATGGAGACAAATGAATTCAATAATTTAAAAATAATTAAGAAAACAAAACAATTGTATATTATTTCAACATGCTTGTTACTTTTTCCATGCATGTGCTAGATCTAATTAATATCTGACACGGACATATAACTAATACTCTAGTATATTAACATTAAAATAATATATATACTTCAAGAATAACATTAAAATTTCTAACACATAACTTAAAAAACAAAGCATAAACATTTTAGGAAAAGAAGAGAACACTTTCGTGGGGCGCCGTCAATATCATTCACTCATATAATTAAATTAGAGAAGACAACAAAGTTTGACTACGTACCATTTTAATAATGAGAAATGCCCAGTTGTATCCATTTAATGCCAAGAGGATTTCAAACATGTACGTATGATCGAGAATTATATATATATATATATATAAGTAAATAATTTTATCTTCGACTTGAATTCATATTTTATTATTATATATTGTACGTAAAAGGAAAGAATGTTCAAAGTATATCGAAGAAGAAATTGTCATAGTGGAGCGTGCGAGTGGGAGGAAACGCGTTCATGAATTAATAGAGAGGTGACCCAGACAAAGTAGTGCAACTATAAATTGATGGGATACCATTCAGCTTTCTCCATTATCATCTTCTTTCTCATCTTCTTTTGCCTGAAACAAACAAACTAAGATCGATCCATCAATTAATGGCGGCTGCAATGGTTAACAAGGTGATGAGTTGGATGAGAAATTCAAACAAGAATGCAGCTGTTTTGTTGCTTATCTTGCTGTTTCTCAGCAGCTCTACCTCAACCTGCAATGCGCATCTTTCTTCCCAGTTTTACGACCACACGTGTCCGAATGCAGTCAGCACCATTCGGAGTGTTATCCGAACAGCAGTTTCACGCGAACGTCGGATGGCGGCGTCTCTTGTTCGTCTCCATTTCCATGATTGTTTTGTTCAGGTATAATATATTTTTATGTGTATATATATATATATATATATATATATATATAAATTATATATATAAATTATATATAGATGACGGTGGCTGCACGTGATGCATCTGTTGCTGTGGGTGGCCCATCTTGGTGTGTGAAGCTCGGAAGAAGAGATTCCACAACCGCAAGCTTAACTCTAGCCCAAACAGAACTTCCACTTGCCACTGATGACCTTCAGACACTTCTTTCTAACTTTGCTCGCAAAGGCCTTACTGCAGAAGATATGGTCGCTTTATCAGGTTAGCTCATCAACAAGTAGAATATTTTATTAAAATCATTAGGTTACTATAATATTGATTACTATAATAAATTTAAACAATATTCTAACAAAATTAATGTCCAAATGAATGCAGGTGCCCACACTTTAGGGCAAGCTCAATGCATCACATTTAAAGACCGGATATACAACGATGGGAGTGATATTGATGCTGGATTTGCTAGCACTCGCCAGCGCCGTTGTCCAGCTACGGGCGGCGATCAAAACTTGGCAGCACTTGACTTGGTGACTCCAAATTCTTTTGACAATAACTACTTCAAGAATTTAATTCAAAAGAAGGGTCTCCTTGCCTCAGATCAAATCCTCTTTAGTGGAGGGTCGACAGACAGCGTTGTTTCCAAATATAGTAGAAGCTCTGCCACTTTCAAGTCTGATTTTGCATCCGCCATGATTAAAATGAGTGAAATTGATCTTCTCACTGGTTCAGCTGGGCAGATAAGAAGGATTTGTAGTGCTGTTAACTAGTTAAAACTGCTTTTTTCCAAATACTCACGAGTCACTTGTTCCGTTCCCCCAATATGTCAATTTTTGGTTCATAAGTTTTTTTTTTTTTTTTGGAATTATCGCAAGTGTAAAATTGAAATTTTTACATATTGTTAACTGTAATGAGATTCATTGTATTATATTAATTCTCGCCTACCTTTAAACACAAACAAGTTACGTCTTCATCGGAGAGAATTCCTAGTTGTCGTTCGAACGTGTCTTACTCTGACTCCGCGACCACCTCATGAGGTGGTCCGTTTATGAACCTACTTGAACATTAAACCTCAATTTTCTCAAGGATTATATAAGCCTTGTATATAAGTCATGATTTGCACTTTGAGATAGAGCAGCTTGTGCGAGTGGAGTTGAGCTGTAGGATTAAATTTATAGATCCAAGCATGAACTATCATTTAGAGTAACACACATCGATTTAGTCATTGGAATGAGATAATCTCTTTCTTCTATCATTATAAGTTTATAACTTCAAATGCATTATAATATAAATGGCCTCAGCATAATTGGAACTGCTCAAGAAATTACTCGTTATGAAGTCCACAACAACAAAATGCTTTTTGATAGTGGAAGCAGAATGCAAATAGCTGGTAAGGGTTGGAGCCATCAAACTTGCACTCAGCTACACCCACGCTTCTTATTCTAGCATCCCCTCCAAAAACCGTCAAGCAATTTCCTGTACTACTAGACTGCCAGAATCGAAACTCGCGGTGGTTGAACTTCTGCGGTGCATTAATGGATTTCCAGTCAGCCTCGGTTAAGCTTTCCAATGAGCTCAACAACCGAAGGCTCACCTTGCCATGCTTGTCCACAGAGAGATAGCTTTCACCCCCTGAGCATTTATCCATGTAATTGCTAAACCTGTAGTACATATATATACATAACTTCACATTGTCAAGTGATGAAGGCAATGAGATATATATCTCCAGCTTCATTTATCTCAACCTATAATTGATTTGTCCTTTTTTGAGATTATCCCAAGAGGGTAAGATATATATATATGTTCAAAAATACAAAAAGAACATGCAAAGGATTAATATCGCAGGTACCTATGATAGCCAGAGGCCCAGAAGCTGAACCCGAAGCAGATTTCCAGCCAAAATAAGCATTGAGCGACGTTGACTCGCCACCTTCAACATTCGGAACAGAGTAAACACCTCTATCATTCAAATCCACAAAGTCAGATTGCAAAGCACCTGCGATAAGAGTGTCGTCAAATGCTGTCATGTGGGGATAATCTTCAGTGACAGGGCATTTGGTTGTGTCACATGTGGAGCACTGGCTGCGTACAGCTTCTCACTCTTCAAATCTCCAGCACCGTTGATGACATTGGCATAAGTCATGATGATCACCAGCACAAGTAGGCAAAGAGAGAAGCAGTTTTTAGCCACCATGCTTTGATTTACTTTTCTTTCTCTATGATTCTTAGCTTACTTATGATATATTCATGCGTTTATATATATATATGCCCTCTTTTTCTTATTTTATCGATGTTGCTTGTTTCTTTTCAGGTGAACGGCATTTATCTGTTAATCCTGTGCTTTGTTCTTATTTTTGGTCTTATTAGATGTTAGCATCTCTCGTTTTCCATTCTTATATATACCTTGTTTTATTTTTAGGTGCTTTTAACGTTTATTTTGTGATTCCGTAGCTTTGATTTAGAATCTCAATACGTGTCACTCAAGAATTTGCCAAAATGGTCAGCAAAGATTTAAAAAATAAAAAAAAAATTGCCGAAAGCATAGGCCTTGTCAATTAATATTTTACCTCTTTGTCTCCACTAAAATCTTAGTACGTACCTTAGGTTCAAAATTTTGTTTGAATTAACTTTGGAATACATACAAATTAGAAGATAAAAATTGGGTGTCACTTGATCGGTCCGATATTTAAAATTCATTAATTTTCTTCTAGCATTTTATTCTGTTAGGTGTCACACAAGGTCCTTGTTAGGCGTCCCTTATAACATCCCGAATTTTCACCTTGCGTTACAAAAAAAAAAAAAAAAAAAAAATTTGATGTGTCTACAGTAACACACTTTTTGTCACGTTACTAAATATTACTAACGTGGTAATTACTGCCACGTCAAGAAAAACTTTATTGACGTGTTGAATTTGCCACGTCAATAATTAGTGACATGTCAAAAATAACACGTCACTATTTATTGACGTGTCATTTTCACACGTCAATAATTATATATTGATGTGCCACTATTTCAGACGTCAAGAATTAATTAATTAATAATATTAATTATGTGTTTAAAAAAAATAGTAGGTAACAAAATTTAATTTGCATACCTATATTTGTGTATAATTATATCATTGTAGTTTATGGTTTTTTTTTTTCTCTCTCTATACATAATGATTATTTTGATTAGAATTAAATAACTTATTGTATATAAATTAAATTGACTTTTTAGGGGGCTTTAAATGTCGTCATATATTAAGAGATATGTTCAAACCCATTAAAATTTTATAAAACTAGTTAATGCATAAGAGTCTCTTAACACTCTTACGCATTAGCTATTAAATGTTTATAGACAATGATAAATATGTACATATTTTCTTTTGGTTTGTACTCTTTTAATTTATTTTGAAAAAATTATTATGGCTATATCACATTTTCAATATTGTAGGAGTATTATAAACTAAAAAATTAAAGTGTTTTTTAGTATTAACAATCTAGAATATTAATACATATATGTATTCTCTTAGTCTATATAGTATTTTAAAAGAAAGGGGAAACTTCACTTAGGACCCCCAAACTTCCACCCGTTTTGAAATACCCCCCCTGAACTTCAAAGTCTCTCAATTTAGTCCCCTGAACTTTCAATTTCTATCAATTTGGACCCTTTTAACATTAAACTACGTCGTTTTGGATGTTTTATACCCATTTTACCCTTCCCCAAAACTACATCGTTTTGTGTCCTAAAATTACAACACCTACCCAGCCAAAAACGACGTCGTTTTATGCATTAATTTTTTTATTTTTTATTTTTAAAAAAAGAAAAGCAAAATAAA
>NC_081544.1:22196272-22233179 GCF_901000735.1 Corylus avellana
ATTCCATTGTTTTTTAGGAAAGTTTGGAAGAGATGGGATGTGAACTCTCCTCCTCCATCAGATTGGATTGCTTTAATGGATGTAGAGAATTGTTTTTCAACTAGAAGTTTAAACTTGAGGAATGTATCATAGGTTGCCGATTTTGTGTGTAGGGGATAGATCCAGGTGAATCTTGAAAAATCATCCACAAAAACAATATAATATTTGTATCCATTGATTGACAGTACTGGAGAGGTCCAGATGTCAGTGTGAATAAGTTGAAGAGGAAATAAAGAGACACGGGTAGATGGAGAAAAAGCTTGTTTCTTACTTTTACCCAATTGGCAGGAACCACAAAGCAAATTTTTATTGAAATTTGAATCTGAAACATAATTTGAATGCGAAATAGGTAAATTGTTATCTCGAACAACTCGAGTAACTACATCATTAGATGGATGACCTAACCTAAAATGCCATACTAAGGATGATGTTCTTATTCCTAATAAAGCTATAAAAGACTTGTTATTGTTGTTGTGAGACTTCCTACCCAGCTTGAGAGGATACATGCCATTCTCACTCTTCCCTTCCAAGAGGATTGCCTTTGTCTGAAGATCAATGATAAAAAAATGAGATGAGGTTAGAATAAAGTAGCAAGAATTATCTACACAAAAGCGTTGAATTGAGACTAGATTTGCAGCTGATTCAGGACAGTGTAAGACATTATTCAATTTAAAACTAGAATTAGAATGAGGGGCTTGAAGAGTGGTAGAACCAGAATTTGCTATGGTAAGAGCTGTACCATTCCCCACGGCAATAGTGTCATGTTGTTGAAAAGGTTCTTGAACATTAAGGTTCTCCAAGTCTTGAGTAATATGTGTGTTGGCGGCACTGTCAGCAAACCATTGAGGGTCTTCAAAGGCATTGTCGGATTGCGCCACCATTGCTGCCAATTGAGGAGGAGGGTGTCTTCCTTGATAGGAGTAATCCATCCTATAGTAGCAATCTAGTGCTTGGTGATTGACTCTTCCACATATTTGACATGGCATGCGAGATGGCTGACTAGTGCTAGGAGCTGGCAACAAAGCAGGTGTATTATTGTACCTTGGAGTAGGAGCATAAGTAGGAGTGTTGTACCTTGGTGCAGGGGAATAAGGAGACCTTGGACCAGGAGGCCTGCTGTACCTTGGGGCTGTGGTGAATGCAGGGGCAGCAGCAAAAAATTTGGCAGTAGGGGGTCTAGAACTGAAATTTCTGGGAGGATACCCACCACGGTTCTTGGATGATTTCTGACCTTGTTTCTGTGTAAACAAGGCAAAGGTTGAAGTGTCAACTGTTGAGGCTTGCTGTTGATTGATCAATGTTTCATGATTGATGAGTTCTTCTTGGAAATCATCAAGAGAGAGTTGTTTCTCTCGGGTTAGGAGGGAGACAGTGGTGACAAAGCTGTTGAAGGAGGGATTGAGGCCATTGAGAAGGAATGAGATGAGGTCCTCATCAGAGATAGGTTTTCCCACAGCAGCTAGTTGATCAGACCATACTTTGGCTGATTGAATGTAGTCTGAGCAGGTTAAGGAGCCTTGGTGAAGACTCAGTAATTGTCTTTTAAGATTGGCAATTCGAGACCTAGAATCATTAGCAAACCTGGTTGCTAGGGCTGACCAGACTTGTTTGGAAGTATCAAGTCCATAAACTGTGGACAAGACCTTCTCAGATAATGTGACATTGATCCAACTTAGGATGCATTGATCCTTTCTATTCCAGATGGTGAATTCTGGATTGAGGGTTCTTTACCACTGTCATCAGTGATAAATTGAGCAGGGCATGGTTCGGTTCCATCCACGATGCCAAATAATTCATGGGTGTGCAGGATAGGCATGAATTGAGTTTTCCAACCAAGATAGTTTGGACCTTCAAGCTTTCCATTGAATTGAGAAAGGGTAGGTGGGGAAAAAGAAGGAGCAGAAAAGGAGGTATTGACTACCATAGAAGAGCTGTTTGTGTGATGCAGGAGAAGAAGAGAAAAGAAAAGAAAGCATCTTAAGAAAGAAGAGCTATGGGGCGTATACCTATATTGGCTTTGATACCATAAAAGAGTTCTTAAAGAACGTGATTTTGCGGAATGATTTATGCTGCTTTCTCATTAAGATTAAATAGAACAAAAAATACAAATATAATCCATCACCAACTTTGATAACATAAGTTGATGTGAATTCAAAAACTAATAACATAATCCTAACATAAGACTTAATACTAATCTGAAATTAATAACAAGAGAACAAGAGAAGTATAATGCAAATAGATGACTTAAAGATAAGGAAAGAGATGTAGTAAAACTAGAAGACTAGAGATGTAGTAAGACTAGAAGACTTCAGCAGTAACAGAAACTTCAGGGACTTCTTCAGCAATATGTTTAACACTTTGCAATCTGACTTTGTGGATTTGAATGATAGAGGCGTTTACTCTGTTCCTAATGTTAAAGGTGGCGAGTCAACCTCCCTCAATTCTTATTTTGGCTGGAAATCTGCTTCCGGTTCAGCTTCGGTTGATCATAGGTTCATGCATGCGATATTAATCTCAAAAAAGGACAAATCAATTATATGCTGAGATAAATGAAGCTAGACATATATATCTCGTTGCCTTCATCACTTAACAATGTGAAGTTATATATATATATATATATATATACACACACACACACACACTACAGGTTTAGCAATTACATGGATAAATGCTCAGGGGGTGAAAGCTATCTCTCTGTGGACAAGTATGGCAAGGTGAGCCTTCGGTTGTTGAGCTCATTGGAAAGCTTAACCGAGGCAGACTGGAAATCCATTAATGCACCGCAGAAGTTCAACCACCGCGAGTTTCGATTCTGGCAGTCTAGTAGTACAGGAAATTGCCTTACTGTTTTTGGAGGGGATGCTAGAAAAATAAGCGTGGGTGTAGCTGAGTGCAAGTTTGATGGCTCCAACCCTTACCAGCTCTTTGCATTCTGCTTCCACTATCAAAAAGCATTTTGTTGCAGTGGACTTCATAACGAGTAATTTCTTGAGCAATTCCAATTATGCCGAGGCCATTTATATTATAATGCATTTGAAGGTATAAACTTATAATGATAGAAGAAAGAGATTATCTCATTCTGTTAGTTCTTGTGTTGGCTTAATTCAGTTTCAAAATGCAGATGCTACTATTTACGGGCTCAAACACTGATATAGAATGCTCAAAATCTAATCTTCACCGTTCATAATGTAGATTCATGTGTTATGAATGTCCCTGCAAAATTTCAGCTCAATCGGACCATAAACGCTCATCGATCGGAGCTGTTGATCAAGACTGGACAGCATTTCCAAAATGCTGTTTCACCCATGTCCGGACATGCCTTCCCCGGGTCCAGACCTCATTTCCAGAAACTCAAATTTTGCTCCGGACAGCCCATTAACCTGTTCGGACACCCCGTAAGTTTTAGGCCAAAAAACGTGATTTTAAGTGGGTTAGGTCTAGGGTTTTGTCGGAGGTATATATACATCATTATAGAAGAGAGAAGTACGAATTTGAGCCCCCAGAGAGTTCGTCGGAGGCTGTGCTAAGAGAGATCATATGTGGTGAGCGTTAATTGAATCTCTTGGAGTTTTAGTTATTCCTTTGATAAATCTACGGTTGAGAAGTCTATCGGAATAATCCGGTAAAGGAGAATCACGTTGAAGAAGATTGTGAGCAAGGAGACGAGTTGTAGGCTAGTCGATCTTACAGAGCCAAGGTCTTGCAAAGGGTTGTAAGTGTTCCTAGTGTCTGTAATCTCTGGATAATCTTTTGATAGTGATTTATTCGGTTTGGCTGCCCCAGAGAGGTTTTACTTTTAGATCGGTTTCTAAAAGGTTTCATCTTCGTAACTAAAATATCTCTGTCTGCCTCTTTATTGCTTTATATATTTTGGGTGATTGAATTGTTTATTGCTACATATTATTAATTCCGCATAAATTGTGATAAATAAGTTTTTGGAGTCAGCATAGCGTTTTTCACATTCCAATAACTAAATCGATGTGTGTTACTCTAAATGATAGTTCATGCTTGGCTCTATAAATTTAATCCTACAGCTCAACTCCACTCGCACAATCTGCTCTATCTCGAAGTGCAAATCGTGACTTATATACAAGGCTTATATAATCCTTGGGAAAATTGAGGTTTAACGTTCAAGTAGGTTCATAAACGGACCACCTCATGAGGTGGTCGCGTTTGACTCAGAGTACGTCACATTCGAACGACAACTAGGAATTCTCTCCGATGAAGACGTAACTTGTTTGTGTTTAAAGGTAGGAGAGAATTAATATAATACAATGAATCTCATTACAATTAACAATATGTAAAAATTTCAATTTTACACTTGCGATAATTCCAAAAAAAAAAAAACTTATGAACCAAAAACTGACATATTGGAGGAACGGAACAAGCGACTCGTGAGTATTTGGGAAAGAGCAGTTTTAACTAGTTAACAGCACTACAAATCCTTCTTATCTGCCCAGCTGAACCAGTGAGAAGATCAATTTCACTCATTTTAATCATGGCGGATGCAAAATCAGACTTGAAAGTGGCAGGGCTTCTACTATATTTGGAAACAACGCTGTCTGTCGACCCTCCACTAAAGAGGATTTGATCTGAGGCAAGGAGACCCTTCTTTTGAATTAAATTCTTGAAGTAGTTATTGTCAAAAGAATTTGGAGTCACCAAGTCAAGTGCTGCCAAGTTTTGATCGCCGCCCGTAGCTGGACAACGGCGCTGGCGAGTGCTAGCAAATCCAGCATCAATATCACTCCCATCGTTGTATATCCGGTCTTTAAATGTGATGCATCGAGCTTGCCCTAAAGTGTGGGCACCTGCATTCATTTGGACATTAATTTTGTTAGAATATTGTTTAAATTTATTATAGTAATCAATATTATTTGATATCAAAGCTGAAGTCATGAGTTCAAATTAAAATATTCTACTTGTTGATGGGCTAACCTGATAAAGCAACCATATCCTCTGCAGTAAGGCCTTTGCGAGCAAAGTTAGAAAGAAGTGTCTGAAGGTCATCAGTGGCACGTGGAAGTTCTGTCTGAGCTAGAGCTAAGCTTGCGGTTGTGGAATCTCTTCTTCCGAGCTTCACAGACCAAGATGGGCCACCCACAGCAACAGATGCATCACGTGCAGCCACCGCAAGAATATCTGCGCAGGAAACAACTCCAGGGCATGTCTTCTCAACCTCAGCTTTGGCACTGTCTATCACTTCAAAACCTCTTACAGAATTATTATTCTGCGATGCGTTTATTTCGCTTGTGATAGAGGGTGCATCCTTGAGTAGAATTGATGCATCACATCCCTGAACATTAAATGCATGGCATATATATTAAATAATTTGGTCCGCAAATTTATATATATATATATATACACATAAAAATATATTATACCTGAACAAAACAATCATGGAAATGGAGACGAACAAGAGACGCCGCCATCCGACGTTCGCGTGAAACTGCTGTTCGGATAACACTCCGAATGGTGCTGACTGCATTCGGACACGTGTGGTCGTAAAACTGGGAAGAAAGATGCGCATTGCAGGTTGAGGTAGAGCTGCTGAGAAACAGCAAGATAAGCAACAAAACAGCTGCATTCTTGTTTGAATTTCTCATCCAACTCATCACCTTGTTAACCATTGCAGCCGCCATTAATTGATGGATCGATCTTAGTTTGTTTGTTTCAGGCAAAAGAAGATGAGAAAGAAGATGATAATGGAGAAAGCTGAACGGTATCCCATCAATTTATAGTTGCACTACTTTGTCTGGGTCACCTCTCTATTAATTCATGAACGCGTTGCCTCCCACTCGCACGCTCCACTATGACAATTTCTTCTTCGATATACTTTGAACATTCTTTCCTTTTACGTACGTACAATATATAATAATAAAATATGAATTCAAGTCAAAGATAAAATTATTTACTTATATATATATAATTCTCGATCATGCGTACATCGGTACATGTTTGAAATCCTCTTGGCATTAAATGGATACAATTGGGCATTTCTCATTATTAAAATGGTACGTAGTCAAACTTTGTTGTCTTCTATAATTTAATTATATGGGTGAATGATATTGACGGCGCCCCACCAAAGTGTTCTCTTCTTTTCCTAAAATGCTTATGCTTTGTTTTTTAAGTTACGTGTTAGAAATTTTAATGTTATTCTTGAAGTATATATATTATTTTAATGTTAATATACTAGAGTATTAGTTATATGTCCGTGTCACATATTAATTAGATCTAGCACATGCATGGAAAAAGTAACAAGCATGTTGAAATAATATACAATTGTTTTGTTTTTTTAATTATTTTTAAATTATTGAATTCATTTGTCTCCATATGTTTTCTGTAATTATTATTATTATTATTTGACATGATGTAATAATGAATTCTAAATCAACAACCCTAACCTTGAAATTGTCGTAGGCTAATTAATATTGGCCAAACAGTAGAAAGACTTAAGTGTCTGTGTGTGCGTGTATATATGGAGGTGCTTGCTCATCTGGACTATTTCAATTTCAAGGGATAATTAATTAGTACACGTACGACTCATTCAAGGGATAATGACTAACTTTCATTAACAAAATAATTCCTTTTTTTTTTGAAAAAAAAAATAATTTAAATAAAAAAAAAAAAAGAGAGAGAAGAAGCTATAGCTATGTATATAGTAACCATCTCAACCTGTCAAAATTCCATTTATACCCCTTGCACCACAAAGAATATCATTCATTCTATTCTTCTTAAATGTATCTTTTGAAGTAAACTGAATCCACACCTCCCATATAATATGCTATATAATATGGGATAACTCAATCGGTGTGGACCACGCTTTATGAAGCGAAAGTCACTATTTCGAATTCTCATCATTCTTTTGTTCAAACATGTCAAAAAGAAAAATTGTTGTATAAGCTTCTCTTTAATGCAATGATTATTACCATGTCTTAATGCATTTCTATTAATTCCTCCAAATGTTATAAATATTAGAAGCAAAAAACTAACCGACATAGATAAGCATTCATAGTTTTACCTCTCTACTCTTGCATCCCTAAAGACACCACATTATCCTAGTAAGTAAGCTGGTTAAGCACGAAACAAAGCCCCATAACTAGGGGCGGACCTGTAGCTTAAAGTCTACCCATTATATAAATTTGACCCCCCACAATAATATTTGTGTCCCCTTTTAAATATAATTTTTTTTTTTTTAGTTTTGCACCTCCCTCAATAATATTTGTGTCAATTTTAATTATTATTTTTTAGTTTTGCCCACCCCAAAAAAATAATATTTGTGTCCCAGTTTAATTCTTTTTTACTTTACCTCTATATTCTAGTTCACTTCTAATTAGAAACTCAATTTGATTTAGGACTCTAATTGAATATGTGAAAGAAAAAGTTAAATGCTTTGAGTTCTTTTTGAGTAGTTTCTAACCAACAATTAGTTTTTTGAGCAGTTATTTTATTGTCATTTTAGTTTACAATATTTGTTTCAACATCATTTATGATTGCAACATTGTTTGACTCGACTCCTAGCATTCTCCTTGTTGTTATTTTGGGGCTTTCAGAGATTGTTAGGAAAAAGAGTTCATGCTCAAAGGTTGTTGTTGTTATTGTTGTTTTTATTTTTATTTTTTTATCTTTTATTTTTTGAAAAATAGTCAACTTCTCATTTGTGCCAGTTAGTTATATTATTGTATATTTGTGATGCCATGAAATTAGATGTAAGAGTTCTATGCTTTTATTTTATATAAACACATTTTACACACACAAACACATATATTGCAGGTTGAGGTAGAGCTGCTGAGAAACAGAAAGATAAGCAGCAAAACAGCAGCATTCTTGTTTGAATTTCTCATCCAACTCATCATCTTGTTAACCATTGCTGCCGCCATTGATCGATCTAATTACTTTGAGCTTCTAGTTTGTTTCAGGCAAAAGGGAGTGGAGATGGATGAGAATGAAGATAATGGAGAAAAAGCCGAATGGTATCCCATCAATTTATACATTGACCACTTTGTCTGGGTCACTGATCTATTAATTCATTAACGCGTTGCCTGCCACTCGCACGCTCCATGAAATACGACAAGTTCTTCTTCGATATACTTTGAACATTCTTTTCTTTTATGTACAATATATAATAATATATTCTCGATCGTAGTACGTGTTTGAACTGGCTCCTCCTGCAATTAAATGCATGCAGTTGGGCATTTCTCATTATTAAAATGGTAAGTAGTCAAACTTTGTTGTCTTCTCTTCTTTTCCTAAAAAGTTATGTTTTGGCTTTTAAGTTTTGTGTTAGAAATTTTAATGTTATTCTTGAAGTATATATATGTGATTGTTTTTATTTGATTCTCTAAGTTTTGATCAAATATCCTAATTTATTCATTTTCTGTTTTATCGTCATATGTGAAATAAAGGTGATATTACCAATTAATGTGCGTGACAAACTTTGTTTTTGGGCATATATATATGTTCTTTTAAAGTTAATATCAAATACTAGAGAAATTATGGACAAAGTTTTTTTTCAAACTGGGTTGGGAGAATTTCCTTCAACCTAGTCTATAAAAATGACATGTGTTCCTTAAATATGTGAGAAGCACATTTTTTTTAATAACATGAACAAAGTTAGAATAAATTTTATTAAAAACTCATATGCATGAAGGGGTGTAAATGAGCCGAACTTGAGCAAGCTTATCTTGTTTAGGCTTGGACAGTTTAAATTTTACTCGAGCTCGAGCCGAGCTTAAGGATGAGCCAAAAAAACGAGGTCGAGCTCGAGGTCATAATAAGTCGAGCCATCTTTAATTTATTTATTTTTATTATAAATTTAAACTTCAAGTACTCTTAAACGGCTCAAGAAACAAGCTTGCATATGAGCATCTTGCTTAACCTGGCTAGCCAAGTATGGAGCCTGAGTCAAGATAACAAGACGTTTGGTTTCGAAGAGAGAGGATATGCATCATTTTATAATAAAAGGATGATATAATAAAAGGATGATATTGGGAAAAAAAAAATCATCAATTTTTAATATTAAGATGAGCAACTATGTGAATAACTACTAATTCGAGCTTTATATGAGCTGCTCACGAGCCTAACCGAGTCGAACTGAGCTTGCTTCGTTTAATATTTGAGCTAGTATTTGTGTTCAGGAAATGTCTCATTTAATAATTGAGTCGAGCACAAGCCAAGCTTATACGAGCCGATCTCGAGCTCGCTCGTGAATGGCTTGCTCATTTAACACCTCTATGTGCATTTCACATGCTATTAAAAAAAAGAACACATGTCACTTTTATAGACTAAGTTGAAGAAAAATTCTTCCAACCCAATTTAGAGAAAAACTTTACCCGTGTCACATATTAATTACAACACATGCATTGAAAAAGTAACAAGAAATGTTGAAATTATATATATATATATATATTATTGTTATTTTTTAAAAAAAATTTAAATTATTAAATTCATTTGTCTCCATATGTATTCTGTAATAATTAATTTAAAATCATCAAACCTAACTTTGAAATTGTCGTAGGTTAAATATTGGCCAAAGACTTGAATGACGGTGGAAAGACTTTAAGTGTCTGTATATATTAAAGATAATTATATATGGAGGGGCTTGCATTACTTGCTCATCTGGACTATTTCAAGGGATATAAGTACAGGTACGACTCATTCATATCCGATTGGGATTGTCCTCGTATATTTTATATACTTATTTATTTACTAATTAGCATTTTATATATTAAAAATAAAAAGATTAATTAATTTACTTATTCACCACAACACTATGGTTGTTAATATTTAGGGCCGTAAGTAAATCAGTCTGTTCGATAACCCGGTTAGTTTAGCTTTACCCAAACTCGAGCTCCATAATACAAACCCAAACAGGACAAACACAATCTCGAATAGGCCCGAAATATCAGTGGCAAATAGCTACTAGACAGACACTAGTTTATAATTTTAAAGGGAAGTTGCCTTAATATTAAGCTAAGATTAATCAAGTCCATTAGGCTTTGGCATTGACAACTTGTGACATCCTATAAAGTTAGTACCACATTGAGAGATGAATTGCTTACATTGAGTGGGAATATTATAACGGATTAAAGGTGTTCATGGGTGTTAACTTTCACATTTGTTCCTTGATACTGGGCTTTATAGGTATGGATGTAATTGATTTGAACCGAGCCGAGTATTGAATGTTCAAGTTTGGTTTGTTTAATTTTTTTCAAACACATGCCGAGTTCAAGTGAGCTAGATAATCAGTTCAAGCTCTACTCATTCATTTTTTCAATGAGCTCAAGCTTATTCATGAGCTACTCAAATAATCTACTCATCCATATATAAAAGTAAATATCGTGTTAGTACAGTTTCTTGTCCAGTGTGATTGACAGGCCCTTCGAGGATGAGGTAGGTATACGGTCTGTCTTCTGCACTCCAATCTGACTTCTTGATTCCTACAAAATAAGAGACCATACTAGGCGTGATCTCCCTCTGATATCTAAGTTAGAGTTTTGAATAATATCAGTGTAATGTAGGATAATTCAGTCTAGAGTTTATATATGTGTATGGACCTATTTATAGGCTAAGAAGTATATTCCAACTTGGGGTCGATCGATCTTCTACCTTGACTTGAATTTCGAGTCATGGAGCTTGATTTGGACTGGGAATTGCTATCATATATGGACTCAGATTTCTTTTCTCATATAATTGGGTCTAATATTTTTACCAAGTTTGTAGGGAATTCAATCCCGGTAAATCAGGGATTGATTCTTAATAAAACTGTGTCGCTGGAATACGTGATACTTTTGTGATCTTTCATGTCGGAGTAGCAGGGATACTCCCGGGAGATGCTCGTATTAGGAGTACCTGACAATCCCGGGAAGTGTATGTTCCGGTGATTGCTCTTGGAATACTCGATGGCCCTTTCCATAATAAATAGATCTTGAGGGTCTTTCCTCCTGGGCCGGGGCCCTGTTGCTGGTCTAGAGGCCCACAACCAATTGGATGGGTTGAATGGGATAATTCCCAACATATCGTAACTTTTAATTTTTAATTTCGTGTAAATTCATACTTATTATTAGTTATTTAATTATTTGAGTGATTAGATAAATTAACTCGAATCTTAAACAATCGAATCTTGAGTTTATATGTTTGTCTTATAGTATGTATATACTATATACACATAAACCCACTCATGTACACACATACACAAGTATTTATATCAAGACTCATAGTTACGATAATTCAACCTATATCTAGAATTCATTTTTATATTTTTAAATACTTAACATATTCTCATTAACATGTTAAAATTGATATTATTAAAATAATTAATATGAAGTTATGCGAGCTTATACAAGCCACGCTAAGCCCGAGCTTATTCATGAACAGCTCTATTTATTTACAACCCTATAAGTAATTTTAACGAGCTTTAATTGCAACTTGACTAATTATTTTGGAGTAAGAGCGCAAATCTTGCTAGTGCTTTACCTAAGTCATTTCATAGGGCATTAGAGCAACCTAATAACACCAAGTGGCCCTACCAAAGACGTTAGGTATTTGAGTAGAGGAAATTGTGACGCCCTAAAAAATTAGTCCCAAATTGAGAAGATGAGTTGCCAATTACTTTGATTGGAAAGATTATATATAAATTAAAGTGCTCATGGGTTCTCAGTCCAATATTAATTCCATACTATATATGTGAGATTGAGCTTTATCAGCAGTTGTGAGGAGCTTTGCATTTTGTTGCTCTCCCTTAGGAATATTTAGCTGGCAAGCAATATCGTATAGTGGAGGTTTAGGTCAATATCATATTAGTGAAGAGCATTAAGGCTGAACAACACCTATCCAACCTCGATTAGTGAAGCGGCTAAACAATTGAGAGAGTAACACACACACGCGCGCTCGCGCACACACACACACACAATATATATATATATATATATATATATATATATATGACTCAAAAAGACACCTATTCAAATGTCTAGGTGTTTTACAAATATTAAGCGGAATAAGATCTAACCTAACAATTAATATTCAACCAAATACAGATATGTAATGAAATTCAAGAACACAGATATTTGGTTACGAAGAGGAAACCATTTAGAGAACTCTCTAAATGTAAAACTTTTCCGGGGCAGTCAAACCCAAGAAATCAATCTACTATAAGAAGAATAAGGAATACAAGAAGAATTACAAAACCTTTGCAATTGACTCTTCCTTGCACACGACAAGCGACCCACTTGACTTCTACCGCAGTAGCCATTTCCAGAACATCTGGCACAATTCTTCTATAAGATTTCCTTTCACCGGAACTCCGATTGGCTTCACGTATTTAATCTTTACTCTCATAAACTAGAACAATATCTCTCTCTAAGCTCTCTGTTTTAGCTCTCAAAATACGTACCTATGTTAGGCAAAATAGATTGTTTAAATAGAACATAAAACATAAATTTAGCAGCCATGTCCGGACAGGGATAAGTGGGTGTCCGGACACGGCTAGGGTTACATATGCGTAACCACGTGGTGTCCGGACAGCCAAGTCATGTGTCCGGACAGGCCATGCAAAATGGGATTGCTGGAAATTGGGTCCGGACCCAGCTTCTGGCGGTCCAGACATGCCCCTCAAAAGCAACTTGCTAGAAATTGGGTCAAGACCCATCTTCTGGTGGTCCGGACATGCCGTTTAAAAATAACTTGCTGGATATAGTGTCCGGACTCGGCTTCTGACGGTTCGGACAGACCCTTCACATTTGACTTGCTAGATATTGTGTCCAGACCCGGCTTCTGAAGGTTCGGACAGGCCCTGCAAAGTGTGTTTGTTGGATATTGGGTTCAGACCTGGCTTCTGGCGGTCCGGACAGGGCCTTCTAAAATCCGGCTTTCTGGAAATGCTGAGGTGCTCATTTTCAACAAATTACATGCAAACCGAATGTGCCAAAACATAAACTAACAAAATCCCCCTTTGGCCATTCAGGGACAAAAAATTATACATGAAAATGACACATCAACTCCCCCTTTTTGTCTCTGAAGGACAAAAGGAAGCACAAAAAAATGGAATTCTAGAGTTAAAGAAAAAAACAACCAACCCATTAAATCTGAAATCAGTAGACACTAAACAAAAATAGTCCCATCACATAATGGCATTCGATTTGTAAGCAAAGCAAAAAAAAAAAAAAAAAAAAAAAAATTAGACTTGCCAAAAATTGTCATTGATTTGCTTCACATCTTGCTCTAAAGTCGTCAGGCGTTTGTTGATAGCTGATGTGGTATTTTTGTGACAAAAAATATCAATTATAAAATTACCACTCGCAATAGGACGAATCTCGTAGGATAAGGCTATATTGAGGGTGTCGAACCTCAAGGACTGCAAGGGTTTTATTATCAAAATTCGAAAGATTAAAATTAACTTAATTAAAAAGAGAATTGATTTGATTTTTCAAAAAAAACTTAAAGTGCATGAAAATAAAAGAGATTTAAAATAAGAGAGAGTGTAGGGTATTGACTTCACCTCTATTCGCACAACAATGGCTAATCACAATTAATCCCAGAAATTCATTATATGCAAGTTATAAATAAACAAGAAACTACCTTATTAAAGAATAAGTATAATCTATCTTTGGTTGGCACAGATCGTCCACCTAACCACTAAGATGCGGTACGACCCGTCTTCCCTAGGTATAAATTATCAAATTCTTTAACAGGATATATACAATCAATGAATAAGTGTAACCCATCTTCGGTTAGCCGAACTGTCTACCTAAATTACACTAAACTAGGGTGTAGTACAATCCGTCTTCCCTAGGCATGGCCTATCAAATCATTTTTGATCATATGTCAATTAAACCCATTGTATAACCATCATCCTCATAATCACAGAAAACAAGAATGATTTGAGATCAATAAAAGTAAAATACTTTCTAAGACAAGAGAAGAATTTCACAAATATTGATTTTGGAATTTAAGAACAATTGTATTTAATAATTAAGAACATAATCAAAAGATAGCAATTCTCATAATTATACAATCAACATGCATAAATTGAAAATCTAGAAATTAAATACAATCAAACCATTGTGCTTGGATAGGGTTACATCAACACTCCACGAAGGGGTTTAGCCGCTCATGATCTTCTAAGCTCCAAAGATAAATTTCTGATTTTTAGCTCTAGGAAGCGGTGTGTGTGACATTCTATAAATTTTATAGATTAAAATAATATTATAAAGCCTTTGTTTTATATATATATATGAGGACTCTTTTAGTTAGAAGAATATTAGTGGGGTTATTAGCCTATTACATACTTGGGAGTTTTTATATTTATTGCTTAATAACAATAATAATTTTAATAATAATAATAATAATAATAATAATAAAAAAAAAAAAACGTGTCCTTCAACATGCCCTTCATTTTGGCACATGTAATCCATGCAAATCAAGGAAAGCCACATACCCTTTTTCCTATAAAACAATGTGTCCTTCATTTTGGCACATGTAATCCATGCAAATCAATGAAAGCCACATACCCCCTTTTCTGTAAACCAATGTGTCCTTCAAGCCACATACTAGTACCGAGTACCAGTATAAATAAACTCCAACCTCTCCTTATTTCTCCCATCCTCTTCCAAGCCAATAAAACTGCCTCAAGCCTTCTCTTCCCTCAACTACGGTAATCCTTTCTCTCTTTCTAAATTTTGTAAGTAGAGTAGTTCCTGTGACTTTCAATTTGTTGCTGAGTTTCTGGTTCTGGTTTGGTTGACGAGATAGTTAGGAAACTATGGAAAGTTGACCCATTGTTTGGATGCTCTGATAGGACAGGAAATGGAAAACTTGACTTTGAATATTTCGTTGTTTAGTCTGACCATTTGTTTGCTTGCATATTATTATAGGAAGTTTTTAAGGAGTATAAATCAAACTGTTGCTTTTACGACTATTGAAAACTTGCATGGCTGTTTGTTATGGCATGATCCCGTGCAAGTATTCATTATTTGGTAGTTGTATATACTACCTTGAGAAACTCCCATTGCAGTATTGTTCTGTGCGTGTTTCTAAATGCATTTGTTTCATTTGTGTATTTATATATGTAGCATTTTAGTCACTTTTGATTATACCTCCTGACATGGCTTGAAATGTTGTTTTAGGATTCCCAGCTCATGTAAACGATATTTTGTAATGTTCATAGTAAAACACTAATCCTACATAACTTTTGACTGCCTATCTTTACTTGCTACTTAGTATTAATGCGATGATCTCTGATAATTATTCCTTATTTGTTGTGATTTTCTTTTAAGTTCGCGTTTCCCCTATTCACCTTAATCGGGGGCGCGACAAGTATATATATATATATATGTGTGTGTGTGTGTGTGTTTGTGTGTACACGTGTACATCATAATTGGGAGGAAATATTGGATATCATATATATATATATATATATATATATATAGACGTGCACAGCAGATTGGGAGAGAAATTGATATATGGGAATTATATGTATATATATATATACATACCTGTACTTGCTATCACACATGGGGACCGTACACCCACACCCACACACAAATATATATATATATATATTAAAACTTGACTAAAGCTTTAAATACACTTCTAAATTTATCTTTACAATTTATTTAGGTGAAAGGGCGGCTCGACCCAACCTAGCATCAAATCCAAGTAAGGGGACACAACACCAAAAACCCCAACATATTTTATTATAAACCTTTTAGAAAAATGTTGGGGATTTTATAAATCATTCACATGATTTTTAATTGCACTTCCTTCCATAGTTTAATGACAAGTTTTATTTATTCATATGTCATTGTTTAAGAATTTTCATGTTACAGTTACCATATTTCATGATCTATGCATAACTGCAATTATGAATGAAAAGAGCTCTCAAAATTCATGGCACAGATGAATTTACAGATTATATAAAATGTTATATGTGCATTCAAGGCATAGCATACAGTTACAGATGAGCTTACAGATCATATGAAATGTTATATGTGCATTCATGGTTTTAAATGTTTAACCCGAGACACGATTATAGTGACGATCGGTACCGCATAGGGTAGCAGGGCAAGCACACCGAAGGACGGTTACGAGAAGGTGTGTGCTACCGGCCAGGTGGCCTTCACCTAGGGAAGTTCCCAACCTGGTAGCTCTCCCCTGTGACGACAGGCTGAGCATATAGGTCCTTCGGGACAAGCCAACGTGCGCTACTCACGATAAAAATTGTGGCGTCGGGTCAAAAGGGTAAAACAGCAGTTTTGAAAGAAAGAAAAAAGAAGTGCTTGTATATTTCATAAGTCACTTAATATTCTTGTATTAATTGTCATTTAATTTATTTATTGTGCATAACATCTGCATTGCATGTTTTGTAGCATTTTGGTGTTGTGGCTACTTACTGAGTTATCGAACTCACCCATTTTCCCTTTAAAATTTTCAGATGTCGCTATACATTATAATTCTGAGGATGGGTATTCCCGTAGGTGTCCTTGCTATTGAGGACCCTATTGTATGGCCCTATGCTTGGGATACCTGGACCTACTGCTTTGCGGAGTCGTAGGGGTGTTAGAGCTGGAGAGTCCAATGGGTTGCCAGATCAAGCCATTGTTGTGCAAACTTTTGTTTTTGTAGACTGCACAATATTTTTTGTTATGTTTATATATAGGAGAACACTTGACACATGGGGAGGCTATAACCGCCTATAGTAGTCACTTTTGATTATACCTCCAGACATGGCTTGAAATGTTGTTTTAGGATTCCCAGCTCATGTAAACGATATTTTGTAATGTTCATAGTAAAACACTAATCCTACATAACTTTTGACTGCCTATCTTTACTTGCTACTTAGTATTAATGCGATGATCTCTGATAATTATTCCTTATTTGTTGTGATTTTCTTTTAAGTTCGCGTTTCCCCTATTCACCTTAATCGGGGGTGTGACAGTGTGTCTTTTTTCTCAATGCTTAGAGGCCTATTTATAGGGCTTAGGAGAATCCTAGAAGCCCTAGTAATCCTATAAATTTCAGAGATTTAAGTCCAAGTCCAATTAGGATAAAGAAAACCTAAGTCCAAATCGGAATAGGATTCGCCCAGAATTGCGTTCGTATCTTGCGGGGCGATTTTGGCATTGTGGAGCTCCGAATTAAGAAAATACTATTTCACAATGATTTGTATAAATTTGAGTTAGCTTTCCAATGCCTCTTGAATCACCTCAATCAGATATTTGATCTAAAAGTTATGACCAAAATACCGAGACATATGCAGAATCCAAATTTGAATCCAATCCGATTTTGACTCCAATTTGAGAAATTCCAAATTAATCCCTTCCTTTATTTGATTAAACTTAACCGTGATTGGTTAAGTTTAACCATATCTTCTAGGTCTTCCCAATGTGTGCTTTTAAGCCCAAAATCAATGGAATTAATTGCATCTTTATTTATAACATGAAAACAATAAAAACAAAACAAAATCAAACAAATAACAACGGTAAGGAATTAACATATGCAAATTAAGGGGCTTGAATGTGCAACATTCGGCGCTTATCAATAGCTTCGATGCTTTGACCTTGAGCTTGAAGTAAGTCAATTATTTTATTTAATTGACTGGAAACATCTGATGATCTCGAGGAGGATGCAGCTGGAGGATCTTGAACGATTGGAGGAGCATGGTCAGCTGGAGCGGGAAGCCTATGAAGTTGGGCATTGGACTTTATCACTGTTGCTTTTCCAAAGTAACCTTCAGGAGATTCCACATGTTCATTTGCAGCAATTTTAGGCAATGTGGCTTGCAAGATCTTTGTGATGAGGCCACCATATGGTAAGGCAATAGAATGATCTTCATGAAGCTCAATCATTGTCAATACCACATGAGTACATAAACAGAACTCAACACGGTTAATGATGCCATATATCATCATTGCTCGTTCAATGGTCACATGACTATTTCAAGATATTGGTCAGATATTTTGTAGCACAATCCGTGTTAACAGCCTCTCTAGAGCCCGCACATATCCAATGGGAATTTTGTTCTTGTCTTCGTCCCATACAAGCTCCCTACTTGGATTAAGAACCGCCATGATTTCAGCTTTAATTGGTTGTGGATCGGTCTCCAGAAATGGAAGCGGCTTCTCATTCGTTAATGGAATCCCAGTAACTTCACTTATCAACTCAGGAGTGATAGTGAGAGTTTTCCCGGAGACCTTGGTCTTGAATGACGAGTCACCAACCAAGTCAATATCTTCGATGTTGTAGGGGAATTCTCGAACTAACCGAGTGTATGCATTAACAGGAACGAACAAAGATGTCCATTGATTGGCCTGGAATATCTCATAAATGAACTGAAAGGGTTCAACTCAAAGATCATTTTGATCCACTCACCGTACAATCACAATGTTGTGTGCCAGAATTTTGTCTTGTAGGATTGATTTTTCTTCTCGAGTGCGCTTCCTCCTAGGTGTGGATTCCGACATTGGATACACCATTTTCTGCAGTCACACCCCAAAGAAGGAAGTAAATGGCAAAATAATAGCACAAATTACTTGAAGTAGTCATTTTGTCAAAACAATGATATGATTTGAAGCATGTGATCTCACAAATGAGGTATATGCACCATAAACAAATTATAAATGTTGAACAACAAAAATAACTTATTTCAAGAAGAAAAACTGAGATAAGTGCAAAAAAGATTTCATTTAGACATTTAATCGAACATGTGATAGGCATTGAGGTATTGATTATAACATTATGAGAAGAGTTCATGAATAATGAAAATACCTTGCCTAGGGACATCCCAACCAACATCTAAAGACCAAAATATTGAACTAGAGCAATTTAATTAAAGAAATGTAGCAAAATTGCAAAAAGGAATCTTTGAGGCATTTTATCAAACACATGGTATGCATAAAGATGTGGGCATGGAAAACACATGTGAAGATGAGTAACCCATTCCTAAGTACATCATAGTTTATGTATTTTGCTACAATCATATGAGAGAGAAAGAATTATCAATACCAATCAAGCAATCAAGCAATTCGGAATAGCACTTTGGAGCCCAACATTCACAACCTAGAATTTGATTCTAAACCAAATCTGAAAAGAATAAGGTAAGAAAACATACCTTGGGTGATGGAAGTTTTGAGCCTTTAAGTTGAAGGATGGAATCACAGAGAGAAAAAAATAAATAAATAACACAATGAAATAAAAAAATTGAGGAATGAGTACTTCGGCCGAGAGAGAGAACAAGGAAATGGGAAAAAATAAGAGATTTCAGGTTTTAAAAAAAAAAACGCGATAGGCGTGTCCGGACAGGTAAGTGCCATATCCGGACATCCTCCCCCTCAATTTTAAAACAAAACTAAAAAATAAAACCTCCTTTTTTTTTAATTTAAAATTAAAATACAACTTGTATAGATATCCAATAACCCATGCATGTCCTTATGAATATCTTAACAATCCGGAGTGATCAACAAACTACACACACCATAAATGTACCATATGCATGAAGCATCATTTTTCTGTGAATTCAGCCAAGTAAGCAATAACTCAGAAAACTCATGCGAGGGTGTAGTGTGTAAAAACTCCTATTAAATAAGATTTCATCAGTGGAAGGTAAATCTAGACAGACATTTAGTAAATGAAAGACAAACAGTCTGATTCAAGCCACAGTGAAACCTTATAATGTTAGGACCTAGAGTCCCTCATCTGATACACTCTCCCTGAGACTAATCATTCACTTTTCACCATGCTCTTTAATAACCATCTATTTCCGCAATGATTTGATCACTAATATTCTTTCTTTAGGGACATATAGAAGCAAACATAAGTCATTTGAGCATATTTTATGCCTTTTTTTTATTTTTTTTTATTTAAGAAAATGTCAAAATTTTTAGGAGCTAGGTTCAACTAACTAGTTGGTCAAGTGGATAGAAATGACACTACCTATCTTCCAAAAAAAACATGTTTGATCCGAATTCCCTAACACATATCAAAAATACAAACTTAATGGGAGCAAATAGTGCACAACTTCGAACATGAGAAAAACTAACTCTTACTCCCTCAACAGTCTTCAGAAGAACAAGGTAGAGCATAAAACATATGAAGCATTAGATGTAAATTGGAGAATTATTGACCCCACTTATATGTAAAATATTCATTTGAGAACAATACATGAGAAATTGACTACCAAACAAGAATAAAAAAAATATCACAAAAATAACTGAACCAAAGAAAAAACAAAAGGCAAACAAAATGCCCTAGAACAGCGACGGAAAAATATCAATATGCTTAATTTCTAGGCATGTTTTATGTATACAATCATGAAAGATCGCATACACCAATAGCATTCCTGAGATATTCAAACCTAGATTCATCTAGAGGTTTAGTAAAAAGGTCAGCTAATTGATGTTCAGTAGGCATAAATTCAAGAGATACCACCTGGGTCTCCACCAAGTCACGAATGAAATGATGACGAATGTTAATGTGTTTCGTGGGTGAATGTTGGATCGGATTCTTCGAGATGTTTATGGCACTAGTATTGTCACAGTAGACAATCATCTTCCCTTGAGCAAATCCATAGTCCGCAAGAAGTTGCTTCATCCAGATTAGCTGTGTGCAACAGCTCCCAGCAGCTATATATTCGGCCTCAGCAGTAGAAAGAGAGATGGAGTTTTGTTTCTTACTCATCCAAGCGACCAAGTTTGTACCCACATAAAAACATCCGCCAAATGTACTCTTTCGATCATCCGCATTACCGGCCCAGTCAGCATCAGAATATCCTGCAAGCTCAAGATTTGTGTTAGTAGAAAAATAAATCCCAAAATTGATGGTGCTATTTACATACCTGAGGATTCGTTTAACTGCTGTCAGATGAGATTACTTTGGATTAGCTTGAAATCGAGCACATACACTCACACTGAATGATATATCTGGTCGACTAGCTGTACGGTAGAGTAGACAGCCTATCATGCTTCTGTACAAGGTTTGGTTGAGACACAAAGATACCTTTGTTGGATTGTTGGACTTGAAAACCTAGAAAGTAAGTCAATTCACCAATCATACTCATTTCGAACTCTTCTTTCATTTCCTTAGAGAATTGATGAGCATGTGAGTCGACCGTAGAGCCAAAAATAATGTCATCTACATAAATCTGGACAATGAGTAGTTGGCTGCCTTTCCTACGGATGAACAAGGTACGGTCAGCTTGTCCTCGGATGAACCCATGTTCAAGAAGATATGTAGTTAGACGTTCATACCATGCTCTCGGAGCTTGTTTCAATCCATAAAGTGCCTTTTTCAGCTTGTAAACATGTTCCGGATATGTTGGATCCTGAAACCCTTTTGGCTGAGCTACATACACTTCTTCTTGAAGAATGCCATTAAGAAAAGCACTCTTGACGTCCATCTGATACAATTTGATCTGGAGATGACATGAGATGCTCAACAAAATTCTGATGGATTCCAATCTGGCTACCGGTGCAAACGTCTCATCAAAGTCCACCCCTTCAACTTGAGTGTATCCTTGAGCATCCAATCGAGCCTTGTTTCTTACCACTGTACCATGCTCATCGTATTTATTCTTGAATATCTATTTAGTGCCGATGATATTTTGATCTTTTGGTCTTGGAACCAAATTCCATACATCATTCCGAACAAACTGATTGAGTTCATCATGCATAGCAGCAACCCAACTCTCATCCTCTAATGCCTCATTAACTTTCTTTGGCTCAATTTGAGAAAGATAACAGGAATAAGAGACTTGATTAACCACCCTGTTTCGCAGTCGTAAACCTTCATTAACATTTCCCAGCAAATTTTCTCTAGGGTGATTAAGTTTAACTTTGGAGGATGGTACATGAGAAACCATGTTTGGAACTGGTGAAGGAGTCATGTCTTCTGCAGCTGAAGATATTGACGTACGAACTGCTGAAACATTCAGACTAGGAGGTTCATGAGTCTTATCAGAAATATCAACTTGCTCCCCCTCAACATGAGGTTCTTCTTCCGCAAGGTGATCCTTGGTAGTTTCATCGTCGATGACAACATTGACTGATTCCATTACTGACTTGGTCCTTGTGTTATACACTAGACTAGCTCGACTTGTAGTGGAATACCCTAGAAAAATTCCTACGTCACTCTTCGCATCAAACTTCCCCAAGTTCTCCCTAGCACTAAGATTGTAGCACATACTTCCGAACACCCGAAAATATTTGACAGTGGGCTTCTTCCCTCGCCATAGCTCATACGGTGTCTTGGTAGTTGTTGGTCTAAGAAAAAGTCGATTTACAATATGACATGCCGTATGGACTGCTTCTTCCCAGAAATGTTGTGCCAAATTCTTAGCATGTATCATGACTCTAGCAATTTCCTGAATGACTCTATTTTTCCGTTCGACTACCCCATTTTGTTGAGGAGTTATGGGAGATGAGAATTCTTGTTTGATACCTTGTTAAGCATAAAAATCTTCAAAACTGGAATTCTCGAATTCTCTGCCATGATCACACTACGAATTCGTTTGATGAGACAATCTTGTTCATTTTGTATCTTATTGAACAAGATCTGAGCTTGTTCAAATGCCTCAGATTTCTCTCTTAACAAAATGATCCATGTATATCGAGAGAAGTCATCTACGACCACCATAATGTATTTCTTGCCTCCCATACTAGCTGTCCGTGTAGGCCCCATGAGATCCATGTTAAGAAGCTCTAAGTTTCTAGAGGTAAAAATACTTGACATGGTCCTAATTGACATGGTCCACACTTTCCTTTATCAGCCAGATGAATCTTAGGTAAATTAGCTATGGCTTCTGTCTTTGAGACTTTGACCAGATCATGAAAATTTAGATGTCCCAGCCGTTGATGCCACAATTCTCCAGTGTCCAGGGTTGCCTTGTTGCATTTTATCTGAGAACTTGAGGGGAGACAATAGCAGTTGTCAACAGTGCACTCTCCTCCCATCAACCATTTTCCTTGAGAATCAAAGATGCTGCATTTTTTCTTAGAAAACTGAACCACTAGATCATAATCACAAAACTGACTAATGCTCAATAAATTTGCCTTGAGTCCTTCAACATACAACACTTCTTGTGGAGTAGGAGCACCGAAAATTTCCACAATTCCTTGACCGATCACCTTCGATTTGCTACCATCTCCATAAATGATGCTTCCACCTCCTTTGCCTTCTTTAAGTTCTTTGAATAGAGACTTATCACCTGTCATATGTTTGGAACAACCACTATCCAGAAACCAGAAACATGAGTTAAGCACACTTAAGGCAGTATGAGCAACTAAGCATAGATGACCTTTCTTTTTAACCCAGACCTATTCCTTTTGAGGAGGTGTTTTCACATGATTGTCAATCAAATTAGACATACCTTTTACATCAACAGAATTTGACAAAGCTGCTAACTTCTCACTAATGAGTTTCACTTGAGCAGTTAAAACCTTTAATTGATTCCCAATTCCAGGTTCATCTAGTCTAGGGATATTCTACTGAGATCATGGTTGTTTAGCCCTAATTTGAAAACAATTTGGTCGAGTATGACCTTTGACACCACAGTGATAACACGTAGGGATAAACTTAGAATTAAAGCTAGTCCTTACCGGAACCTTGAATTTTAACTTATTCTTCTTGGTCACATCTTCTGAGCTTTCTTTAGGTAAACACGAGTTCTCAATTACCACATCTTTCATTTTAGGTTTCACAAACATAATCTTAGAAGTGGTAGCAACATTTGAAGAAAATGAATCAACATGTTTATTAAAACCCAATCCAGTCCTATCATATGAATGTTTCTGATTTCCTAACATTTGATTCAATTTATCACTAGAAAATTTCTTTAAATGATAATTTGAATCATTCAAATCCTTTTCCAGAGATTTAACTTTAGCAATCAGCATGAGGTTTTCAGAAGTCAAGGTGTTTCGAATAGCTAGACATTCATCCATAAATTTCATTAATCTCTCTTTCTCAAGTTCAGCTTCTTTCAAATTTTTTTAAATTTCTCCTATTCAGCTTGTTCAATTTATCACATTCCACAAACAAGTAATTATAAGCAGTTTGTAAATCCACCTCATCATCAGATTCAATTTCAGACTTGTTTAGCATATGAGGTGAGTTAACAGCCTTATAGCCATTATCATAAGAAGCAGTAAAAGCTAAATAATTCACTCCTCCTTCAACTTGTTCTTCGGATTTCTCATCATCCGACTCATCACTCTGAGTGACATTAAAAGCTTTACCTTTGGACTTTTTTAGGTTTGCACATTCAATCCGAATATGACCCCGACCCCCACATTCATGACATTTGCGTCCACTAGTAAACTTATCCTTCTGATCAGTCTCTAAGTTCTCTCGTGGATTACCTCTAACTTCACTATAGGTTTCACAGGAACTTTTGAGTCTCGATTGTTAAACTTTCCATTCATGGGTCTAAAGAATTTTCTAAATTTTTTAGCAAACATGGCAAATTCTTCATCATCCCCAGAATCCTCATCAGACGAGCCACAAGAATTAACTTTAACATTTTTTGCCTTAAAAGCAATGTTTTTAGTCTTCTTGTGTTTGGGTAGAATTAGCTCAAAAGTCTGAAGGGAACCTACAAGTTCTTCTACTCTCATAGTATCTAAGTCCTTGCTGTAACGCCCCGATATTGGAGCTAGCAAATATCGAAGTCATGATGCTGCAACTTCAGAAAATACAATCTTACAGCGGAGTATGTATATTTTTTTCTTTTTTCTATGACCTAGGAATAACTTACACAACACGATTGAGCTGACTGAAATACCTCGAGGTGATATATTATTAAATAAAATAGAAACATGGTTTTCATTACAACATATGTACACACTAAGTGTACCAAATATATGCCACAGACGGCACCTAAATTAACATAGTAATATTTATTAAGTTTACACACATCACCATACATAATAAAAGCGATTAACATAAATGAGATTTGCTCCATAGAGTAAGCATAAATCCTGCAGCAGATGGTCTATCAACCATCAAAACTAGTAAAAGGACCATCATCCTCACTTTCTATTCCTGCATCAAGATCTATGTAAAGATGACGTTATCATATTTACATAGGCAAACAAGTGAGTAATCTATTTTTCCTAGAGATAAAGACTAAAAAAAATAGTTTGAACAAGTAAGATTAAAGACTAAAATATATAATAGTGAATGAGTTGTGAATGCAGCGTAATGACAGATTAGTTTGTGTTTTATGATAATCTTTCTTCAGACCTCTTCGTCATGAGCTGTCAGCCCGCTTACGTCCGTTATGTCCCTCACACTTTAGAGGTTTACCTGTTTGGTGCTGGCAACTACACCGCCCCAGCTTAGTTATATATTAGGCCTGTTAGACGGTTATATACCCCCATCCATTGAGATACCGACAGTTCCTCGTGGCAATCCACCCAACTTGTTCTTAAGGTGGCTATCTTATCAGCCCATTTTATTAGACACATTATGCAGCAGTTGTATTGCAAAATTATATTAATAAGACAAAATATGAATTCCTATAACAATAAAACAAAGCTAGTACTCAGTAAGTATATCCATACTTACACTCCTTAGAGTAGTATTCTGCTCCACTTCTGCATATAATACATACATACAAACAATACTTAGTTCATTCTCCAATAATATCATTGTTTAAAGACCCTCATCTTTTTATATTTATTTATTATCCGTCACTTCATCTTTACTTACTCATTTTATTATATTAATCTAAGATAGTTACTTATAACTAGCTTTATGCCTGAATTCATATTTCGGGGATGAGATCAAATGCTCCTTACCGCCAAAAATATGAACTAAAATTTAAATGACAATAAAAGAAATGACTGAATGTAAATACTGAATTCATATTTAGGGGATGAGATCAAATGGTCCTTACCGCCAAAAAATATGAACTAAAATTTATATGACAATAAAAGAAATGACTGAATGTAAATACTGAATTCATATTTAGGGGATGAGATCAAATGGTCCTTACCGCCAAAAATATGAACTAAAATTTAAATGACAATAAAATAAATGATTGAATGTAAATACTGAATTCATATTTAGGGGATGACAGCCAAAAATATGAATTAAAATTTAAATGACAATAAAAGAAATGACTGAATGTAAAAACTGTAAAGTAAATAATATATAGATAATATCATAAGCCTTTAATTGATTTTGTCGACTAACTCATTATTATCAATTCATTTGTATCTATTACTTTATTTTACATTATACGCTTATTGGGTCTTTAAACAATTAAATGAGAACAAGTGATACAAGCAATAAATCATGATATTTATACAAGAAACACTTACCCAATAATCCTTAGAAGTAAAACTCCACCAAATCTTCTCTAGGTAGCTAGTTTAGAAAAACACTTAAACACTACAAGAAATATCTAAGCTATATGGTATTTGACTAGAACTAAGAAATAAAATGAAAGGAGGAGCAAACAATTTTTACTTGTTTTAAGATTGTAAAAACTCAAGTGAAAGTGAATTTAGCTTTAGGCTCTATTTATAAGAGAATGAATGGTTATGATTTATTTTTACACATTTGATCTAAGGGTTGAGATGTATTTAACCAAAAGAATGAACCTAGTCCATATTTCATGATCTATACCAATTGATATTTTCGTCCAAAATGAGGGCAGTGTATCCCGATCCATTTTTCAATGTCCAAATGTACTCCGATTGATATGAAATTTTGCGAGTAGATAGAGGACTCCGAGATAAACATTTTATATTTTTGGTTCGACTCCATCCGAGTTCGTTTGAATCTATTTTTGGCCAAACAAAGTTTCCGATTCAACCTAGGCTTTAATCTATTTGCATTCCCACTTGGCCACTTGCCTTATTAAATCTTTATAATCATGATATTTACTATAACCATTATTACTAGAAGACTTTAAGCTTTCAACAAAAGTGGCTAGCCATGGTATCTTTCTTTAGCAGTTTTAATCTCATTTAGACAGTATGAAAATTAAGATACTGCTTTTTAGGCTAAAAAACTGAAAAGCTTTAAATAAATTTATGACTTCGCTAAACACCAATATAAATAATTTATTCACTAGATTGGGTTTAATTATAAACATATTAGTGAAACTAAACTTTTAGAATTGAAGTACTATACATAAGAGGTCAAAAATCAATGTAATATACCTTTAACATTAAATAGTTATTTAATATCATTAATCCACATATCATTGTTCTAATTTATTGATTATTCTTTTAATCTATTTAATATTATTTAAATAAGAGTTTTAAAATCTAGGTCGTTACACTTGCTCTGTTGCATAGCAGCAATTTGAGGTATAAACCTCTCAGGTAAAGATCTTAAGATTTTTTTCACCACTTTAGCATCATCCATTTTCTTTCCTAAATTAATAGTAGAGTTTCTAATGACACTAAGCTTTGAATAGAATTCATCAAAAGTTTCATATTCCTGCATTCTAATCTTCTCAAACTGAGAAACGACCATTTGAATTTTTGAAGTTCTAACAACCTTAGTTCCTTCATGTGTGATTTCTAAAGTTTCCCAAGCTTCCTTAGCTATCTCACATCTAGAAATTCTTGAAAATTTCTCATTTGAAACAGAGATGTAAATAGCATTTATAGCTTTGTCATTAGCAGTAGCATTATTCTTTTCCTCCGTTGTCCATTCAGCTATTGCTTTGTCTGGACGTGTCCATCCAGATTCAACAATATGCCAAACATTAATGGATTTAAAGTATGCTCTCATACAAATTTTTCAAAGCGTATAATTTGTTCCGTCAAAGACGGGAAGAGAATTAGGAGCAACAGTAAGAGACATTTGATATGGAGTCTCGGATCACACTCAGGAAAAAATTTCATCACAGAGTGAACCCGTTCTGATACCAATTGAAAATTCTATATACGACTCCAAATGACATCTATTCAAATGTCTTGGTGTTTCACAAATATTAAGCAGAATAAGATCTAACCTAATAGTTAATATTCAACCAAATACAGATATGTAATGAAATTCAAGAACACAGATATTTGGTTACGAAGAGGAAACCATTTAGAGAACTCTCTAAATGTAAAACCTCTCCGGGGCAGCCAAACCCAGGAAAAAAATCGACTATAAGAAGAATAAAGAATACAAGAAGAATTACAAAACCTTTGCAATTGACTCTTTCTTGCACACGACAAGCGATCCACTTGACTTCTACCGTAGTAGCCCTTTCCAGAACATCTAGCACAATTCTTCTATAAGATTTCCTTTCACCGAAACTCCGATTGGCTTCACGTATTTAATCTTTACTCTCATAAACTATAACAATATCTCTCTCTAAGCTCTCTGTTTTAGCTCTCAAAATACGTACCTATGTTAGGCAAAATAAATTGTTTAAATAGAACATAAAACATAAATTTAGCAGCCATGTCCGGACAGGGATAAGTGGGTGTCCGGACACGGCTAGGGTTACATATCCGTAACCACGTGGTGTCCGGACAGCCAAGTCATGTGTCCGGACACCATGCAAAATGGGCTTGCTGGAAATTGGGTCCGGACCCAGCTTTTGGCGGTCCGGACATGCCCCTCAAAAGCAGCTTGCTGGAAATTAGGTCCGAACCCAGCTTCTGGTGGTCCAAACATGCCCCTAAAAAACAGCTTGCTGGATATAGTGTCCGGACCCGGCTTCTGACGGTCCGGACAGGCCCTTCACTTTTGACTTGCTGGATATTGTGTCCGAACCCGGCTTCTGACGGTTCGGACATACCCTTCAAAGTGTGTTTGCTGGATATTAGGTCCAGACCTGGCTTCTGGCAGTCTGAACAGGGCCTTCTAGAATCCTGCTTTCTGGAAATGCTGAGGTGCTCATTTTCAACAAATTACATGCAAACCGAATGTGCCAAACATAAACTAACATGTGTGTGTGTGTGTGAGTGTGTGTGTTGGTGTAAAAATGTGAAAATTATAGTTAGAAGAGAATGACATGTAATTTTTATTTATTAACTCGATTATGTAATGTAATTGTTTATGGGAACTTAGAGCTAGCTCTAGTCAATTTGTATCAATGTATTTGACAATTTTTTTTTTGTTTTCCAGCTGCTCAAAAATTTTTGAGATCTTATTTATAATAATTTCTTTGACTAATCAAGATTACGTATATTTAGTAGTGCCTCCGATTATAATTTATAAACTATAATCGGATTTTTTCTTGACAATCCGTTTTTGACGTGTTAGGTGGCTTGACACGTTACTAAACTTTAGTGACGTGTCATTATTGACGTGTATCGGACGTTAAAATTAAGGGTGTGAAAAATAGGGATTATTTGACATGTCAATTTCTGACACGTCACATTTTATGGAAGTGCCAAAACTGACACGTCAACAAATTTATTGACGTGTCAGTTTTGATTCGTCAATAAATTTGTTGACGTGTCAATTTCAAAACGTCACTAAAGTTTAAAAATTATTAAAAATAATAATTTTTTTAAATTTTTTTTTTTCTCGTCAGTTGGTTGCAGCACTGCCCACAACTTTCTTCTCTTTGCTTCTATTTTTCAGCTCTTCAATAAACAGCACCCATCAACACAAATCACTCTCTTGAAACACCACTGCCACAACCATAGATTCTCAATCTTCATGTTTATTCCGCTGTTTATAGGTCCGGCATCCCACAAAAAAAATCCGATTTTTTTGCCTCTGTTTGCCTCGCTCGCCCACTTCATCCTCAGTTCAGGATGAAGTGAAGGGGAGAAGGAAATAACAGAAAAGAAAAGAAGAAGAAAAATCATTCACAGTACTGATCGACTGGTCGAAGAAGCAAAAATCGATCTCTTTGTTTGCCTCACTCTCTCACTTCATCTTCAGTTCAGGATAAAGTGAAGGGGGGAAGGAAATAACAGAAGAGAAAAGAAGAAAAAAAAGAAAAAGGAAAGAAGAAAGGCTACCTTTTTAGCGGCCGGATCGTCCAATGGCACCAGACGTTTGCAAGTCCGGCGACCCAGCTCACTCTCGCGATCCATCTCACTCCCACGAGGTACTGCCCTGCATCTCCTCCTTCAAACATCAAAAAAAAATATATATCTCTCGGTTTGCCTCACTCTCCCACTTCATTGAAGTGAAGGGGAGAAGGTGAGAACTAAAAGGAAAAACAAAAAAAAAAAAGGGGAAGAAACCCATTCTTTTTTTTTTTTTTTTTTTTTTAAAAAAAAGAGGAAGGAAAGAATAAATAATAAGAAGAGGGAAAAAGTTGAATTAAGAGAGATCTCTCGCTTTAAATAATTTTCTCACACTCATTTTTTTAGTGACGTGCCAACATTTGACACATCAAGAAATGCTTGACATGTCACCTATAGACACGTCAAAAAATTCTTGACGTGTCAAATGTAACACGTCAATAATTTTGTTTCCTACTATTTTTTTTAAACACATCATTAATATTGTTAATCAATTAATTATTGACGTGTGAAATAGTGACCCGTCAAGAAAATATATTGAAAATAATAAGAGAAAAAATTATATGATCACTTATTTTTTTTAAATACTATATAGACTAAGAGAATACATATATGTATTAATATTCTAGATTGTTAATACTAAAAAACACTTTAATTTTTTAGTTTATAATACTCCTACAATATTGATAATATGATATAGCCATAATAATTTTTTCAAAATAAATTAAAAGAGTACAAACCACAAGAAAATATGTACATATTTATTATTGTCTATAAACATTTAATAGCTAATGCGTAAGAGTGTTAAGAGACTCTTATGCATTAACTAGTTTTATAAAATTTTAATGGGTTTGAATATATTTCTTAATATATGACGACATTTAAAGCCCACTAAAAATTCAATTTAATTTCTATACAATAAGTTATTTAATTCTAATCAAAATAATCATTATGTATAGAGAGAAAAAAAAAACCATAAACTACAATGATATAATTATACACATATATAGGTATACAAATTAAATTTTGTTACTTACTATTTTTTTTAAACACATAATTAATATTATTAATTAATTAATTCTTGACGTGTGAAATAGTGGCATGTCAATATATAATTATTGACGTGTGAAAATGATACGTCAATAAATAGTGACATGTTATTTTTGACATGTCAAGAATTATCGACGTGGCAAATTCAACACGTCAATAAAGTTTTTCTTGATGTGGTAGTAATTACCACGTCAGTAATATTTAGTAACGTGGCAAAAAGTGTGTTACTGTAGACACGTCAATTTTTTTTTTTGTAACGCAAGGTGAAAATTCGGGACGTTATAAGGGATGCCTAACAAGGACCTTGTGTGACACCTAACAGAATAAAATGCTAGAAGAAAAATAATGAATTTTAAATATCGGACCGATCAAGTGACACCCAATTTTTATCTTCTAATTTGTATGCATGTATTCCAAAGTTAATTCAAACAAAATTTTGAACCTAAGGTACGTACTAAGATTTTCGTGGAGACAAAGTGGTAAAACATTAATTGACAAGGCTTATGCTTTCGGCAATTTTTTTTTTTTTTAAAAAATCTTTGCTGACCATTTTGGCAAATTCTTCAGTGACACTTATTCATGAGATTCTAAATCAAAGCCACGGAATCACAAAATAAACGTTAAAAGCAACTAAAAATAAAACAAGGTATATATAAGAATGGAAAACGAGAGATGTTAACATCTAATAAGACCAAAAATAAGAACAAATTAAGCACAGGATTAACAGATAAATTCCGTTCACCTGAAAAGAAACAAGCAACATCGATAAAATCAAGAAAAAGAGGGCATATATATATATATATATATATATATATATATATAAACGCATGAATATATCTCAACTAAGCTAAGAATCATAGAGAAAGAAAAGTATATCGAACATGGCTAAAAAATGCCCCTCTTTGCCTAATTGTGCTGGTGATCATCATCATGACTTATGCGAATGTCATCAATGGTGCTGGAGATTTGAAGAGTGACAAGCTGTGCAGCCAGTGCTCCAAATGTGACACAACCGGATGCCCTGCCACTGAAGATTTTCCCCACATAACAGCGTTTGACGACACTCTAATCGCAGGTGCTTTGTAAAAGAGTTCTTAGAGAACGTGATTTTGCGGAATGATTTGTGCTGCTTTCTCATTAAGATTAAATAGAACAGAAAATACAAATATAATCCATCACCAACTTTGATAACATAAGTTGATGTGAATTCAAAAACTAATAACATAATCCTAACATAAGACTTAATACTAATCTGAAATTAATAACAAGAGAACAAGAGAAGTAGAATGCAAATAGATGACTTAAAGATAAGGAAAGAGATGTAGTAAAACTAGAAGACTAGAGATGTAGTAAGACTAGAAGACTTCAGCAGTAACAGAAACTTCAGGGACTTCTTCAGCAATATGTTTAACATGCCCCCTCAAGCTAAAAGAGGATGAAATCACTTGGAGCTTGGTCTTGAGATAAAGGAATCGAGCTGAAGATAAACCTTTTGTAAAAACATCTGCAATTTGGTCGGCTGTGGAGATGAAAGATACTATGATGTCTTGGTTGAGGACTTTTTCTCTGATGTAGTGATAATCAACTTCGATATGCTTTGTTCTAGCATGATAAACCGGATTGGCAGCCAATGATAGTGCACTTACATTGTCACACCAAACAACTGGAGCCTTTGGAAGATGAATTTGTATCTCTTGAAATAACATTCGTAACCAAAACAGCTCAGTAGTAGTAATTGCGAGCGATCTATTCTCAGCCTCTGTGCTTGATCTTGAGACCACAGGTTGTTTCTTTGAACTCCAAGAGATTAAGCAATTACCAAGAAAAATTGCAAAGCCAGAAGTGGATCTCCTATCATCTGGACAGCCAGCCCAATCAGAATCACAAAAGGCATTCAGTTGAAGGTTTGTGCGGGAGTAAAACAAGCCATGATGGAGGGTGTTCTTGAGGTATCTGAGAACTCTCTTAGCTGCTGACCAGTGAGTAACAGTTGGATGATGCATATGTTGACAAAGCTGATTCACAGAAAAGGCTATATCAGGTCGAGTTAGAGTGCAGTATTGAAGAGCACCTACTACACTTCTATACTCAAAAGGATCAAGCAGGGACTCTCCATTCAAGCTGGACAACTGAGAACCAGATGAGCATGGGGACTTTGCAGGCTTTGCTTCTGTCATCTTGGTTCTATGAAGGATGTCAGTAACATATTTTGCTTGGCAGAGATGAAGCCCTGTAGAGCTTCGAGTAACCTGTATGCCAAGAAAGAAACTTAGAGAGCCTAAGTCTTTAACAGGAAATTCCTGCTGCATTTGCCCAATAATCTTAGTAATCAACTGAGGATGTGTCCCTGTAATAATTATATCATCCACATATATCAACATAAAAACTTTAATGTTGCCAGTGAGAAAAATAAATAAAGAAGTGTCAACTAGAGAGGCAGTGAAGCCTATATCAAGTAAGTAGCAAGACAATCTATGAAACCAGGCTCGAGGGGCTTGTTTGAGACCATAGATTGCCTTTTGCAGTTTGCACACCATTTTAGGATTCTCCTTGTCAACAAAACCCTTTGGTTGTTCCATATACACTTCCTCATTGAGAGAGCCATGAAGAAATGCATTAGAGATGTCCAACTGTCTAATTACCCAGTTGAAATGGACTGCCAAAGCTAGTATAATTCTGATGGTGGAAGGTTTTATGACTGGACTGAAAGTCTCAGTGTAATCAACTCCAGAGGTTTGTTCAAAACCCTTTGCAACCAGTCTAGCTTTAAATCTGTCTACTGCACCATTAGACTTCCTCTTGATCTTATACACCCATTTGTTATGAAGAACATGTTGGTGAGGTGGCCGAGGGCACAAAGTCCATGTTTTGTTGGAGAGAAGTGCCTTAAATTCAAGATTCATGGCATCTTGCCACCTGGGATCAAGAGCAGCTTTACTATAGCAAGGTGGTTCTGACTCGGGTAACACAGTATGAAAACTAAGTAGTGGATATCTAGAGGAGAACATCTTGTAGTCAGAAAAGGTTTTAGGTTTAAGGTTTCCTGTTCTAAACCTGGTAGTCATTGTGTGAGATGGTTGAAGAGGAGATTGGGCAGCAGCTATTGAGGTAGGGTTTGGTGCTACAGAAGTGGATGAGTGTTGATCTATTGAGGGTGGATTTGAGAGGAGATGTGACCTAGATCTGGTAAGCATAGGATGCGATGGCTGAATATCTTGGGTTGCTGCAGTAGCAGCTGGTTCATCACAGGAATGATTGGTGCAGTAGGTGATGAGTCAGTAGTGGGAGGAGGTTGAGTGGCAAAAGGAGTATTTGCTGATGAGCTTGGACAGGGGTTAGTATTGAAAGTAGACAAAACAGGTAAAGGGAAAGGAGAATCACCTTGTGCATGCAGCTTGGAAGGAAATTGTGCAGCTGCAAGATCCTTAGCTGGAAAAGAAGTCTCATCAAACACAACATGTCTTGATAGGTAAGCTTTGTTTGTAACTGGATCAAGACATTTATAACCTGCATAGTTGTAACCTAAAAAGATACAAGGCTTAGATCTATACTCAAGTTTATGGGCATTATAGGGCCGGAGCAATGGGTAGCATAAGCAGCCAAAGACTCTAAGTCTTTGGTAGTCAGGAGCTTTAGAATAGAGTTTAGAATAGGGAGACATATTTTGAAGAGTGGGTGTAGGCAACCTATTAATGACAAACACTGCAGTAAGAAAAGAATCAACCCAATATTTATTTGAGAGGTGAGAGTGGGCTAATAAGGTTAAACCGGTTTCAAGAATGTGTCTTAGTTTTCTTTCGGCAAGACCATTTTGAGGGGAAGTATAAGGGCAGCTTTTTCTATGTTCAATTCCATTGTTTTTTAGGAAAGTTTGGAAGAGATGGGATGTGAACTCTCCTCCTCCATCAGATTGGATTGCTTTAATGGATGTAGAGAATTGTTTTTCAACTAGAAGTTTAAACTTGAGGAATGTATCATAGGTTGCTGATTTTGTGTGTAGGGGATAGATCCAGGTGAATCTTGAAAAATCATCCACAAAAACAATATAATATTTGTATCCACTGATTGACAGTACTGGAGAGGTCCAGATGTCAGTGTGAATAAGTTGAAGAGGAAATAAAGAGACACGGGTAGATGGAGAAAAAGCTTGTTTCTTACTTTTACCCAATTGGCAGGAACCACAAAGCAAATTTTTATTGAAATTTGAATCTGAAACATAATTTGAATGCGAAATAGGTAAATTGTTATCTCGAACAACTCGAGTAACTACATCATTAGATGGATGACCTAACCTAAAATGCCATACTAAGGATGATGTTCTTATTCCTAATAAAGCTATAAAAGACTTGTTGTTGTTGTTGTGAGACTTCCTGCCCAGCTTGAGAGGATACATGCCATTCTCACTCTTCCCTTCCAAGAGGATTGCCTTTGTCTGAAGATCAATGATAAAAAAATGAGATGAGGTTAGAATAAAGTAGCAAGAATTATCTACACAAAAGCGTTGAATTGAGACTAGATTTGCAGCTGATTCAGGACAGTGTAAGACATTATTCAATTTAAAACTAGAATTAGAATGAGGGGCTTGAAGAGTGGTAGAACCAGAATTTGCTATGGTAAGAGCTGTACCATTCCCCACGGCAATAGTGTCATGTTGTTGAAAAGGTTCTTGAACATTAAGGTTCTCCAAGTCTTGAGTAATATGTGTGTTGGCGGCACTGTCAGCAAACCATTGAGGGTCTTCAAAGGCATTGTCGGATTGCGCCACCATTGCTGCCAATTGAGGAGGAGGGTGTCTTCCTTGATAGGAGTAATCCATCCTATAGTAGCAATCTAGTGCTTGGTGATTGACTCTTCCACATATTTGACATGGCATGCGAGATGGCTGACTAGTGCTAGGAGTTGGCAACAAAGCAGGTGTATTATTGTACCTTGGAATAGGAGCATAAGTAGGAGTGTTGTACCTTGGTGCAAGGGAATAAGGAGACCTTGGACCAGGAGGCCTGCTGTACCTTGGGGCTGTGGTGAATGCAGGGGCAGTAGGGGGTCTAGAACTGAAATTTCTGGGAGGATGCCCACCACGGTTCTTGGATGATTTCTGACCTTGTTTCTGTGTAAACAAGGCAAAGGTTGAAGTGTCAACTGTTGAGGCTTGCTGTTGATTGATCAATGTTTCATGATTGATGAGTTCTTCTTGGAAATCATCAAGAGAGAGTTGTTTCTCTCGGGGTAGGAGGGAGACAGTGGTGACAAAGCTGTTGAAGGAGGGATTGAGGCCATTGAGAAGGAATGAGATGAGGTCCTCATCAGAGATAGGTTTTCCCACAGCAGCTAGTTGATCAGACCATACTTTGGCTGATTGAATGTAGTCTGAGCAGGTTAAGGAGCCTTGGTGAAGACTCAGTAATTGTCTTTTAAGATTGGCAATTCGAGACCTAGAATCATTAGCAAACCTGGTTGCTAGGGCTGACCAGACTTGTTTGGAAGTATCAAGTCCATAAACTGTGGACAAGACCTTCTCAGATAATGTGACATTGATCCAACTTAGGATGCATTGATCCTTTCTATTCCAGATGGTGAATTCTGGATTGAGGGTTTCTTTACCACTGTCATCAGTGATAAATTGAGCAGGGCATGGTTCGGTTCCATCCACAATGCCTAATAATTCATGGGTGCGCAAGATAGGCATGAATTGAGTTTTCCAACCAAGATAGTTTGGACCTTCAAGCTTTCCATTGAATTGAGAAAGGGTAGGTGGGGAAAAAGAAGGAGCAGAAAAGGAGGTATTGACTGCCATAGAAGAGCTGTTTGTGTGATGCAGAAGAAGAAGAGAAAAGAAAAGAAAGCAGCTTAAGAAAGAAGAGCTATGGGGCGTATGCCTATATTGGCTC